>NC_061117.1:205774949-205798034 GCF_002878395.1 Capsicum annuum
GGTGAATGGGGGTGTTCTCCTATCCTTTATGGGCTTGAGATACCCCTTATGGACAGGACCTAGTTTGGGTCGTGACACCGTACCTGATTGCTTATCTTGAAAAAAAAGACCATCTGATTTTCAAAGGAGTTGTGCATGTAGCTGATGACAAGATCTTTTGATTAACAATTTAGTCCACAATAGTTGATGATTAAGTTTACAAAATCATTATACAAAATATTACTTTAGACTATCATCGCTATCGTCTCTAAGATTTCACCATCCTTTCTATGCCAAATATATCTATTGTTCTTCTGGATCTATTCACCATGACAATTCACCCCTGTTGTTATTGATTCTTCCATTAATAGTACCTAAACACATTTGTTAAAAAAATTAATACTGATATTATAATAAAATTAATAATGATAGTACAGTATATAAAACAACAAAAAAATTATATATACTACATTATCATTATCAATGTTCCAACAGATAAGACATCTATTGGATTAAACTTTAGGTCTTTCATAGAATAGTAACATGAATTCCAATAGATAAGTCATTTGTTTCAATAAGTGAGTAATCTATTACAACAAATTATCCATCTATTGTGGCAGGTTGCCCATCTGTTGGGATTGATGCTACAATACTATAGAACCTAAAGCTAATTCCAACATATGGGTCATATGTTACATCAGATGAGTAATTTGTTGCAATAGATAAGTGATCTATTAGAATAGATAACTCACATGTTGGGATTTATGCTGCAGTATGATAGTAACTAAAATTGATTCCAACAGATAAGTCTTTTATTGCAATATATAGATAATCTGTTGTAATAGATTACTTACCTGTTGCAACAGATGACTCATCTATTGGAATAATCTTCAGGTTCTATAGTATTGTAACATGAATCCCAACAGATGAGACATCCGTTGCAACAGCTGAGTCATTTATTGCAATAAATTTTATCCATATGTTGTAACAGATGACTCATTTATTGGAATTCATGTTACAATACTATAGAACCTGAAGATGATTCCAATAGATGAGTCATCTGTTGCAAAAAATGAGTAATTTGTTGCAACAGATACTCATCTTTTGGAATCAAATCCAGGTTCTATAGTATTGTAACATAAATTCCAACAAGTGATTCATTTGTTTCGGTGGCTATTTGTACACATGTATTATATAAGTGCAATTTAATGGGATATTTTAGATTATTCAGAAATTACGTCATGCTCCACATTGTACTCCTATCCTTTTATAGTGAAATTTCTCTGCCTCTACCCGTGATTTTTTCCGCAAGGATTTCCATGTAAATTTGTGTGTTCTTGTCTTTTTTTTTGCTTGTGGTTTGCTTTATTCTGTTCGAATCTTAACAATTTTAAATAATAAAAATTCTCCATAAAATATTCGTTTTGCAATACAATTGTAAGTTTTTTCTTTAACTTATCTATTTTAATTAAGAATTTTCTGTTACTGAATTTGTTTGCTATGCTAGCACCTAAGTTATAAGATACACTTCTTGATAAAGGAATGTGGGAACAATCAATGAGAGACGGTCATAACAAACATTACAAGTCGCGTTCTAATGCAACTGAAATCAAAGAGGGAAGATTTCATCAGACACTACGTTTCTTCACCCCTCTTTCTATTTATTCTTTTATTTCTCTAGAAATTCAATAAAACACTAACACTTTTCCATTTTATGCAACAAGTTTCGGTCTTACATTAACATATATCAACTTGAGGATACGTCATATTTTGTTATTTATGTAATTAAATAAGATATACACAATTATCTTGTAAAGCATAGCTCCTTGACAAATACCATAAAGTAAATAGCATGTTCTGTATATTTATATGTATTTCAACTAATAACTCTGAGTTCTTAACACAGATCTCCATGTTGGGCCCATGTTGACATGAACCTTAACCCCCTAGTCTACTATATATATATGTGTGTGTGTGTGAGATAATGATAAAGGGCAATAACCACACACCTCTTCAACATGCCTGTCTAGCATTGATGGGTATGTCTGTCTTCTAAGCTTTCAAGTTTACAACTGTACACCACCGCCTCATCTATTTCCTATCTATTCTCATCCCTTTCGTTGGTCTTTACACTTCTAACTATTACTCCACCGCCTCATTCATTCTCTGTCTATTCTCATCTCTTTATAATCTTCACTCTTTTAGCTATTTCTGCTTTTTGCTAATTTCGCTTTTCCGCATTGTAGTTTCTTAGAGGTAAATATCTTCAATTTTCTACATTCATCTGTAATTTCATATTTTTTTGACACAATTCTTCACCGAATTTTGGTTAGAAAGAAAAACCTCATTCTAAATTGAAAATTAGATTAGTTTTTGGTATTACAAAGTAGATTCAAATAGAGTTGAAACAAATACATTGCTGAAATTCATCATCTTTTTTGTTTTGTTGCTTTTTGATTGTTGAATTATAGATCTGAAGAAAATTTTCTTGGATATTATCTTTTCGTTTAATTTGGTAATGTATCTATCTAATTTGGGTGCAAGTAATTGTTAAATACATTGAATTACTCCAACAAAGAAAATAGCGGGAGTACATAATTCCTTGTTTTCTAGCGAGTTTTTGTTTAAGTTCTTAAGGTTTCTCTTTATTTGGAAAAAAGATTTAAACTTTAGGAACTAAGAAGAAATAATAAAGAGGAAGTATGTGATTTATTTTTAAAAATAAAAGTGTAGCTATTGCGCAGTACATCTTTCCAACATTTCTCCTGATATACATCGATTCACTATATATTGTAAGGAGATAATGGAGTAGACAAATATAGGGACAAGAAATTACTTACAGTCTATCAAAACAAGATGGAAAAAGAAAAAAAGGTGAGTGTATACGTTGTAGCTTTGTATATATAGGAGGTATAAAGGGACAAAAGCCCTGTCAATTGTCAATTAAGCAATAACTTGAAAATTTAAACTTATGGTGTAGTTTCTATGAAAATTTTTAAAAGATGCACTGCTTTCTAGATTGACTCTGGAAATAGTGTAATGTTACTGCAATATAGTAAATTAGTTTTTGATACTTGATGTTTATGTACTCAATCTTAGTAGTACTTACTATAGCAATTGGGGTGTAAAAAAAATCTAAGATTTACGAAATGGAATCATGAATCCATGGAAAATCTTTGTAGTTCAGTTCGTTGGCTACCTGCATTTGTTATCTTTTTAGTGAAAGTTCAATTCACTGCCTTGTAATTTAATTCCCATATTCTCTTTTCCTACTCCCAATTATTTTTTAAAAGAATCATGGATCTACGAGAAATTTTAGCATCTCAATTGATTGGATACCAACATTTTCACCTTGTTGGTAAAAGTTCGCTTTGCCCACCTTATTGTTTCCTCTCCATAATCCCTTTCCCTACTCCCATTTTTTTAAAAAAAGAATCATGGATCCACCAGAAGCTAAAAATAATTAAGTTGTTTGGATTTTATAAAATAGAAAAAAATGGACTAGGTTATTTCTTTTTCATTTTAAATCTATTCAATAAGACTAAGGTAGGTGGATAGTTGAATGATAGATGTTAAAGTTGAGCCGAGATATTTATTCTTTTTGAAGTTTGTATTTTTTTTGTTTGGGTAGTTCTTAAATGGTTAATATTGAGATGCTGTGAGTGAATTACTTCTATACAACTGATCCTAAAGAAAATCAAGAATCTAATACTGTTTTGTTGATGGATTCAGCTTCAGATAACTCATTTAACGGAAGATTCCCACGCCCGGAGGTGCTGAATTTGGGAAGTATTACAGCCTACATGCCTTGAATGATACCTGTATTGGTAAGTACCGCTACAGCCAGTGCTGAATAAAACTTGAGCGCAACAAAGCTCACCCCAAGAGCGCGCAGTATTTTGATACACTACGTTGATCACTATAATTAAAATGCTTGACAGGAGTTTTTAATCAATCACCCAATCCAACTGTTTGTAAAGACAAGTAATACTGAACATGATTGCTGTTGATGTGTCTATACTGATGATGCCTCATGATAGAATCATAAATTGTTTAATGGAATTCAAAAATTTGAAGCTACGATATGAAATAAGTTTTTGAAGTATTCAAGACTTTGATGAGAGACTGAGCATTGTTATAATTCTAAAAATTGTTTCCTTTTTTAGTTTCTCTTATTTCTTAATGTCCTTTATACTTTTCTATAAGTGTTGAGATCATTGATAATTATTCAAAGAGAAATTCATTAATATCTCCAGTGACCCTTATATTGTATCTTTCACAAAATCTTCATATTGATTATTCACAAACAAAATTCATGTGCGCCATGTTGAGTCTGAGCACGGACGCTTCAACATCTAGTATACTTAAATACTTTTAATTTTTTAATTATTATACATATTATAATAATCAAATAATTAAAATAAAAATAATGTTAATCACTAAATCAAGGGAGAGGCCCTAACCTATATTCACGCTTCTCTCTCAACGAAGTCCTAACCTATATTCACTTCAGTGACGAACAACGGCAATCAACGGCAAATGGCAGCAGCCAACGACAAACAAAGTGATGGAGGTATTAATTTCTTTGTTTCCATCTGCCTGTGATGGCCCGCCGCTTGTTGGCCGCTGGTTCTGTTGCTTGTTGCTTCTTTTCTTAGCTGGTTCTGTTGTTAAATCAAGAGGGGGTGACGATTTTTTTTTGTCTTAGAAACTAAATCAAAATGTGTGATTATGTGGCAACATTTTTAGACTGTGTGATTCCCCTGCCCCATCCCATCCAATTTATTGATGCAAAATTATCTGTGATAGTGTTGGTAATTCAATATTAAGATTAAAACATTATTATTTGAATTACTGAAAGTGTACTCACAAATTAAGAGTTGTTATCTCAAAAAAAACTTTTCTCACAATTTTCACTCTAAATTACTAACGAAAATTTAAAAAAAAAATGCTAATATTCATGTTTAAACACAACTTCAATTTGAAAAGCTCACGATGGTTAATAATGCAGAAGCACCATTGCTTAGTCTTTAATGAATTTGGTTATTGAATTTGTGGACGATTTAATTATTTCTTTTACTTGTTCTAAACCTAGTATTTAACTCATGACTATCTATCTGTATATAAAAACAGAAGCAAAACCAACACTTTTCATCACAAAAAAAAAGAAAAGAATTATCATTAAAAATTAAACTTTAAATTAAAATTAAAAAAAATATTAAAACTGTCGCACAATAAATGAAAATACAATAAAATTTCTATTTACAATTCACTAAAATTCTACCCACACTTGAAAGTTCCTTTTAAAAAGTGGTTGTAACTCCCATATTTATCCTTATTAGTTACCACAAACGTTATATCCAATCCAACTCCTCTATATATTCTTTTATCAATATCCAAAAGTTTAACTTTATTCTCTTCTCATTCTGTTTTCATAATGCACTGCAAATTATAATAAATTTTGTTGAGTCTGAAATTTTCATACTAGGTCCAATATGTTGCTAATCATCACTACGGTATGAGTATCTATTAGAAGAATGCTCGATTTTTTTTAATATCAAAACATTTTTTTGTTATAGATTAATTTATCCAAGATCTAAGACATTATTTTGACATTATATTCCCTTCTTATGATCACACATATCTTAACGTTTTAGAAATTAAATTTGATTATTGCAGGTCACACAGATTCCTTACGTAAAGACTGTTTTAAGTTTATTTGTATTCACACATCAAATGATTTCACATTTTATTGCAAGATAGGTTGTTTTATAGTGTAATTTAATTATATTGGTATTTTTGTTTCACTAATGGCTAAATGCAGAATGTTTGATGTTCTTGGTGGAATTTTTCATTTATATTTTGATACTGATCCATATAAAATATAACAATATGAAGTAATGTTGATAAGATACACTTTAAATTATAGCATCAATACTATTATCTTCTTATGAATAAATATTCTAAAAAATAATAAATAAAAAATTTTCAACTTCTCAAAGTGGAAACTTTGCTTATTAAAAGTAAGGGTGTCAAACGGGCCAATTTTAACCGGCCCACTAAAGGAAATCAGACCGGTTTCACCTGACTCGATAAGTCCAAGGGCTCTAAGGGCCCGGGTCCCGATCCGGTTGGGTTTTGAATTTGGGCCCGGTTAATCCGGACCGGACTCAACCCGGTTAGGGCCGCCGGTTAACCGATTTGGCCCGGCCCGGACCAGACCGGATAAGCCCGGATAAGCCTATTTAATTTTTTTTTTTTTTTAAGATTTTGAAAAATTGGGCCAAACTAGCCGTTGGCCCAACAACTATAACGGCTAGTTTGGGCCCAAATATGAAAAGAAAGTCTTTTTTATTTAAAATCATTTTTTAATCCCAAAAAAAAAATCTATAAATACCCTACACTTTCAAATCATTTTCCACACAATTTTTCATTCTTTCATGTCTCAAATCTCATTCTCTCTCAAATCTCATTTCTCAATTCTCAAATATTCTATATATTTAAATTCTAAAGTGCTTACTTTAATTTTTTTAATTTTGCGATTACTAAGTACGAGTGAAAGTTTCTAAAGTCGCAACCTTCGGATACTTTCAAAATTTGGTATTGTCGTTCCATCTCTTACTTTTAATTTATAATTAGTGTATTAATTGTTGAATAATTATTTTTATTACTTTTTGTGTATTTTGAATATTTTTTAGTTTGATTTATACTATGGATAAATTAAAAAACCTCGGTAAAAGTGTCAAAAAATTTTGTCCCGTAAGTGGTAGTGGTAGCAAAAAGCGAATTACTAGCAGTAGAGGTACTTCAAGTACTAGATATACCCATGTGCCTTCGCCTCCGGTACCACTTAGTCAACCTTTTGAGGAAGAAATAGGTGTAGGTACTCACGATATGGATTATTTAGAAGTTCAGGAAAATTACGGTATAGAAGAAGAAAATGAAGTAGATGCGGTTGATTTAGATGAAGATGATGAAAATATTGGTGAGACACCCGAAGTAGGAAATGCTAACGTTAGATCCGAATTGGTTAATCTCCCTCCCCGTCCTCCCCATGCCCTAAGAGCTCGTAAACAAACTAGTGTTGCATGGAAATTTTTTGAACTTATATCAGATACTGAGGTGCAATGCAATATTTGTCAAAAAGTATATAATCATAAAAGAGGAGGCAAGCAAGGGGGTACGGGTACGTTAATGAGACATTTAGCTGAAGACCATGAAAGAGAGTTAAAAATTGTACAAAGTGGTGAGGCTATTGGTGGGTCCACACAAACTAGAATGGACCCAACAACCGGTCACGTAACGAAGAAGTATAATAAATTGAGGGACCGGGAAGAAATAGCAAAAATGGTAGCTGTAGGTTGTTTGCCTTTTAGTTTTCCTTCTTCTGATGTTTTTATTCATTATATTCAAGCAATTTATAATCTTATGTTTAATGGTATTCCTAGAAGTAATTGTCGGTCAGATATTTTTAGACTTCATTCAAAATATTGTTTTTATTTATCTACACTGTTAAAAAAAATTCAATGTAGAATATCCCTAACTTCTGATCTTGGTCGTGCTGTAAATAAAAATGATTATTTAACCGTTACTTGTCACTGCATGGATAGTAATTTTGTGATACAAAAACGTATTCTTGCTTTTTTATATGATGAAGATAGTAAATATACTAGACAATTTATTGCTGACTCGATACATAAAGTTGTAGCATTTTATAGTATCAAAAATAAAATCTTATGTATCTCTTTTGATAACGCTTCTAACAACAAGATTGCTATAACAAAGTTGAAATCTAAGCTATCACCACCATTACCTGAAATTTTTCATATTAAGTGTGCATGTCATATATATAATTTAATTGTAAAAGATGGTCTTGAGTTTTTTGAGATTTATATTGAAAAAATCCGTCTTGCTGTTGGTTTTATACAAGGAAATAATCGTAGATCGAGAATTAAAGAATTTAAAGTTAAATGTCAAGAAAATGGACTTGCACCGATATTGATGCCTGAGGAAATTGATATTAGATGGAATTCTATGTATGATTTTTTAAAAACTTGTTATAAATATAAAGTTCTTATTATATTAGCTTTTAACCAACATTGTGGTTCATTTGCCGATTCTGCCGAATGCATGCTACTTGATTTTGATTGGGTTGTAATTAATAATCTTGTTAAGTTTTTGAAAAAAATTTATGTAGCTACGGTTGAATATTCCGGTGCTTATTATCCTACTGTTTGTAATATTTTGGGATATATAACCGATATTTCTGGTTTGCTCAAAGAATATAAAAATAAAGAAGGTTATGAAAATGCTGTTGGTGCCATGTCTACTAAATTTAAAAAATATTTTTTTCTAATTCCCCCTATTTTCTTGGTTGGTGCTATGCTAAATCCGTGCATTAAATATCATACTATGTGCCACTTTAGTACTCTTATTTATCGTAGCTTAGAAATAAATACTAATAATGATTCTGAACAAGTACAACCTGATTTGTGGACAGCTACGTCTGATGCGAATGCTTACACAGATAAAGTATATAACCACTATGCTGATTTAGTTGATTTAGCTGTACCGACACATATCAGTCCAACTGTCACTCCTCATCCTCCTGAGGTTCCATCATTTTCTAAAAGGCCAGCACATTGTGGTTTTCCTGATTCCTTTTATGATTTACCCTGTTGGAACAGTGTTGACGAGGGAGCTTACACATCAACTTATCGAAAAGATCGTAAGTATTATCTTCGGTCTCCGCCAGAGGATCGCAGACGACGGATCAACATGTTGGATTGGTGGAGGAATAATGAATCACAATATCCTGTGCTTTCAAGATTAGCTAGAGATATCTTAAATGTTCCAATGTCAACCGTTGCATCAGAGAGCGCCTTTAGACAAGGACGACAGCAACTTGGAGACAACCGTCACTCATTGGGAAGCAATGAAATGAATGTTCTAGTTTGCCTCAGAGATTGGATTAGAGCAGAAAGAAGAAATCAAGGAATGGAACCGGAGCTGAATGACGAGCAGAAACTTGAAGAAATTATGACTTCGCAGGAGAACTCAGCAGAATCAAGTCCAATGCATGGGTTTGCCTCATTGAATTTGACTATCCTATGCAAGTTCCCGTTAATATTAACATGGATGAGTTGAAAATAATGATGCATAGTTTGTAGATTTTTTATTCATGTAAATTATAAATTTTAGATCATTTTGCAATCAATAAAATTCAACATTCATTAATTAACTATCAAGTATTATTAATTTATTATATTAAGTAGTATACGTTTTGTATATTATTGTATATATCTTCTATACACATGTATATTTAACGTATATATTTAATGTAACCAAGTGTATATGTTTTACAAATTAGCATATAACTATATATATATATATATATATACATATTGTAGTATATATAAATGTATACTGTAGAATAGTATATATTTTATTTAAAGTAGTACATATATATTGAATGGTGTGTATATATCTTCTATACACGTATATATTTAACGTATACATGTGTATATGTTTTATAAATTAGTATAATATAACTATCTATATATTGTAATACATCTATATTGTAGTATATAGTTTATTTAATTTTAAAGTAGTACATATATATTGAATGGTGTGTATATATCTTCTATAGACGTGTATATTTAACGTATACATGTGTATATGTTTTATAAATTAGTATGTAAGTATGTATATATATATATATATATATACTTTATTTAAAGTAGTACATATATATTGAATGGTGCGTATATATGTGTATATATTATATCTTCTATAGACTTAGATCTTTAACGTATACAAGTGTATATATTTTATAAATTAGTATATAAGTATATATATATATATACATATATATATATATATATATTGTAGTATATACTTTATTTAAAGTAGTACATATATATTGAATGGTGCATATATATGTGTATATTTCTTCTATAGACGTATATCTTGAACGTATACAAGTGTATATGTTCTATAAATTAGTATGTAATTATATATATATACATATTGTTGTATATATATATGTATATTGTAGTATATATTTATTTAAAGCAGTACATCTATATTGAATGGTGCGTATATATGTGTATATATCTTCTGTAAGCGTATATATTTAACGTATAAATGTGTATATGTTTTATAAATTTGTATATAAATATATATATATATATATATATATATATATTGTAGTGTATATATATATATTGTACTATTGTAGATTTGTAGTATATGTTTTATTTAAAGTAGTACGTATAGTCATATATAATTATATATTGAATGATACGTATATATGTGTAATTGTTTATATATATTTTAAAAAATATATGTTGTATAATTGTAGTGTATATAGTGTATATTGAAGTGTATATAGTGTATATAATTGTAGTGTATATTGGATTTTTCATTTTTTTAAAACGGGTTTGACCAGTTTTTAACCGGGTTTGACTGGGTTTAGGTGAGTTTAATCGGGTTGGATTAAGTGGGCCGGTTTAGGGTTGTTTTCAACATTTTTACTGTTGAATTCGGAATCGGCCCGGCCCACCTAACCCAACCCGGACCGGAACCGACCCACAACCCGGTTAAACTAAATGGGCCGGTTCCGATTTGGCCCGACCCGGCCCACTTGACACCTTTAATTAAAAGTGAATATATAGATTGATTGTCGGGGAAAAAAAATGAAGATTGTTGTTTTTATAAAAGAATGCATATATGTAGGCTATCTATAATTCAAGGATTTTTAGATATCTCTTCTATTTAATTTTTGTATTATCTTCTATCTATATCTAATTAGAAAAGCAAAATTCTCATAGGATACAATTGTGCTTTATACTTTTTGTTTTTTTAATATAGTGTTGATGAATTTTATATGTGATTATTTTTCAAAATTTCATAATTTTTTTTGGTTTTCATTTGTGTAGACAATGAAATTTTATTAATTTTAAATCCGAAAAAAATTTAGATTAAATTAAAATCAAAATATATTAGTCCAAAATAAATACTGCTGATTAATATAATTGGATTAATTATTTAAGTCCAACATATATGAGTTTAATTAATGTCCAATTTTTATTGGGCTAGCCCATTAATTTGGGTTATAAATGATGAGCCCATGTTACAAATATTGTCCGTCTTGTGTCTAGGGAATATTTCATCAAGTTTGTAATATCAAAATCAGTCCTTAGTGACCGACTTGTAAGATAGAACCTTTAATTTCAACAGTTTGAGATTGTGTATGTTCCCCAAAAGGCCATAAAGGGACAAACATTGGCTGACTTCTTGGTAAACCACCCGATACCTGATGATTGGGAACTGAGCGATGAACTTCCTAATAAAGATGCAATGATTATTGAATCCAGACCCCCATGAAAGATGTACTTTGATGGTGCCGCATATCGAGATGGAGCTAGTGTCGATGTGGTGTTCGTCACTCCACAAGAAAAGGTCATCCCATACTCTTTTACCCTAAGAAACCATTTCTCTAATAACGTTGCTGAATATCAGGCGTTAATACTTGGACTTAATATGGCAGTTGACATGAAACAACTACAATTACAAATCTTTGGTGACTCCCAATTGATGATCAAGCATCTTTTGGGAAGCTACGAAGTCAGGAAGCTTGATCTACGACCATATCATGATTATGCACAGAAGTTAATAGGGTGTCTTGGATAAGTAACCCTCCAGTATGTACCGAGGAAAAAAAATAGGCAAGCTAATGTCATAACTGTTTTATCTTCAACCCTAATTGTAGTACCACCGTCGAATGAGGATGGGGATATAGAAAATAAAGTTGAATACCTCGTTGTCATGTCTGAATCTGCAAAGGAAGATTAATGACAACCTATCGTTGACTATTTATGTTATGGGATACTTTTAGAAGATCTGAGAAGAAGGATTGACATCCGTCGTCGTGCACTTCGCTTCCTTTACTATAAGGACACACTGTATAGAAGATCATATGAAGGAGTACTCTTACGGAGTTTGGGAGAGGAAGAAGTAATTCAAGCTTTACAAGAAGTGCACTCAAGAGTTTGTGAATTACATCAGTCTGGACCGAAGCTCTATTTTCACATTAAAAGGATGGGATATTATTGGCTAACGATGGTGAAAGATTGCTTGGACTATGCTTGAAGATGCAAAGGTTGTCAATTCCATGCGAATTTCATTCATCAACCTCCTAAAGTACTACACCCAACTATAGCATCTTAGCCATTCAATGCTTGAGGGATAGATGTTGTCGGTCCACTACATAAATCTTCTGATGGATATTTATACATCTTGGTCACAACAGATTACTTCTCAAAATGGGCCGAAGTTGTTGCTCTCAAAGAAGTAAAGAAGGACAATGTTGCGAATTTCATTCGAGTGAATATCATCTATCGCTTTGAAATCCCTCAATATATAATAATCAACACTGGCAAGCCATTTGATAACAAGCTGATGAATAAGATTTGTGATCTCTTCAGCTTTAAGCAGCGCAAGTCTTCTATGCACCATGCTGTATCCAATGGTTTAGCCGCATCATTTAATAAGACTTTATGCAATCTATTAAAGAAAGTCGTCTCCAAGTCTAAGAGAGACTTTCATGAATGAATGGAAGAAGCTTTATGGGTATATAGAATGACTTACTGCACACCGACGTAAGCATCCCTATCATCACTTGTTTTTGAGTTGAAGCAGTCCTGCCACTTGAGCGTCAAATACCCTCTTTGAGACTGGCTATTCAAGAAGGGCTCACCGATAAACAAAATGCTAATTTGCATCTTATGGAGTTAGAATCTCTTGATTAAAAAGGGTTGGAGGCTAAAAAATCTAGAATATTATCAAGCCCGACTACCTCGTTCTTTCAACAAAAGAGTTCGCTTGAGGTGCTTCCAAGTTGGAGATCAAGTCCTTGCAGTAAAGAGGCTCATTCTCACTTCTCATAATTCTAGGGGTAAATTCACCCCGAAGTGGGATGGACCATATGTCATACAAGAAGTATATTCAAATGGTGCTTACAAGCTTGTCGATGCAGATGGCACAAGGATTGGCCCCATCAACGTCAAGTTCTTGAAGAAGTATTATCCTTGAAGGGAGAAGACACTCCTTAAGGCACGAATAAAAATTGCATGTCTACTCCTGGCTCGCAAGATTATAAACTGTATACGGCTTTAAAAAAAATGTCTGCTAGATTGATAACCTCAAAAGAGTCTGCCTAGGAAAAAGTTAGGATGCAAAAAAAAACTCACCCAGAACTATGTTATGACTTGATCCTCTTCACTGGGTAAGTAGGCGCTTGGAATTTTTTTCTGAGTTCAGTTACATGAGTGTCCAAAAAAATACATGTCCCTGCTTGATCCATCATATGAAATTTAAGCCTGCATACATCTCAATAAAGTTTTTGAATTATGTCAAATACTTGTGGCTCAATGGGGGAAACCTATCAAAAGGAATGTAAGCTCTTTAATAGGATTTGAAATATCCAAAGCCTACAGTTTGGGGCGTAGAAACACCAAGCATGCAATTATCAAGTTTGCCAGTCAAAAGCTTTAATTCTTAAGGCTTTCAAATTTAAGTTTCAAGTCCAACTCGGTTGTGAGACGAAGACGTGAAGCCAATGAGCAATAAGTTTTGGAAAAAAGAAAACCCAAAGTTTAATATTACAACATCAATGCATCAAAACAAGCAAGCAATTCTTGGAGTTGAAATTCAAAGGAAATATTAAAATAAATGTGCAATATAAAGAAAAAGGGTTTTCATTATAAGTAATAGATCCGACTGCTCAATAAAAAGGGTAAAAGAAAGCAACAAGAAGGCTTGAAGGAAGACATCTCCTAAGGCTAATCTACGTATAGCATATAATTGACTAAATCTTGTAAAGCAACCTCTAAGACTTGCTTCTTCTTCTCCACGAACTTTGAGGCATTTGTCGTTGTAAGAGAGACGTCAGAACACTTGGAAAACTCTTCTTCAACAGCTAAAACATTGGATTCCATCTCTGCAGCTTCTTGCTTGGTAGCATCTCTGCGAGCTTTCAACCTTTTGACCTTCTTTCTCGCCTTTTCAAGAGATTTGCAGGTGGCAGAAAGTTCTTCAGATTTCTCATCCCTTTCCCTCAATACCAACTCAAGATGCCATTTGCTTTCAAATATGGCTCTGACTCTTTAATTATTGTGGTCTTTTCAATAAGGGTGGGTCGTGCTTGGTCGTAGGAGGTCGCAAGCTTTTAACGCCCCGAGTCTATACCTCGGATTCTACAAAGGGCTTATGACCTTGAAGGACCATAAGCTAACCCATGACTAATATCTATTGTGAGCATAGAATAATAATACTGTAATAAATGCGGAAAATAGGCTGAAATGCCAAAAGGTTCAAGATTTGAAGTACTGATAAAGAAAATCAACTAAAATAATAATCTGCAAAACTGAATACTATCTGAAAGTCTAGTCTAAAAAGCCTCTAACTGAACTATTTTAAAGTGGAGTTGATGGGACAATCCCCAACTAACTCCGACTACTGACATACTGAAGCTACTAAAAATACTGAAATAAAAGCATATCCTCGATAGATAAAGACTCACTACTAAATCTGATACTGCTGGATGAATCTGAATCTGTTTATGTGCAGTCAAGAACTTGAGCATCAAACCTATGATATAAGACATCATAGCGAAAGAGATATGTGTCAGTACGTGGATGTAATATCTCATATTTCCATAGTTTAATTTAACTCTCAGTACATGAGTTATCCTATATATTTTATTCTAAATACTCAGTATTTTCATTTTAGATCTTACCAATACGTAGGAAATTCAGTCAGCTTTCCAACGATATAAAACTCTCCCAAATTCGATACCCGGGTGAAGAGTTATAGCATTTTTTGTAAAACAGTGTGTCAAATTGGCAATCAGCACGTCGCGGAGGCATGCCAAATAGGAATTGTCAAAAACCAGTAAGCCAATGCTATAAGTCTGCATTATGGTGAAATTCCAGGTCTATCCAATGTGGCAACGCCATACCACCGCGTCGCGCCACAAGTCATTTTCATAATTGTCAATTTACAGTGGCGCTCCGCGATTGTACCGCGTCGCACCACAGGCCAAATTCCCAGTCGTCCTTTTTAAAAAATTTCCAGTGCAATTCCAGTAGCATGGTGTGATGGTGGCGCGTTGTGCCAAGGTCCCAGATCGGGTTTTTTCAAGTGAAGATTTTTAAATCCTTTTCAGGGGTAATTGGGTATTTTTCCATGACCCAAGTCAACCTTTAACAAGTAATTTACCCCTAATCAACCTAGTTATACCATTATTCACTCATTCTTTCCCAAATTAAGTCATTTTCTCTTTAAAAGGGCAAAACCCCAGCTTCAAAAATCAAGAACAAAGCTCAAGAACTTATCAATTTAGGTATGTTAGTTGTTCATCTATGGGTCCCTTTAACCCATAAAGTCCAAGAATCTATTTTTTTTAAAACTACACGATTATTAATTCATGATTTACACGCTTAAATTAGATTGTATTTATGTTCATGACATTAATTGAGTTTCAATCCATGATTGGTTGTAGATTCGATAAAGTTGAAATAACATGTATGTTGAATTGTGTAATTCCCATGCTATAACCCATAAATTTGCAAGTTTGGGAATTGTAGTTGCAATGTTTATATATTATCCATGATTATGTGCATTAAGTTGTGACCCCCTAGTGTTTGATAGAATGTCCATGTGAATCAAATGGTGAAATCATTACATGCTAGTATATGTACAAGCATATGCCCTACAAGTGTTTGATAAAATATCTCTATGAATGAATTATGGATAAGTGTACATTGTTATGTCATTCAAGATCATGCTATGCTTTAATTTTCATGCTATTGAGTCTTGGGGGTATTCAATACCCAAAAATCTAGTTGTTTACCTAGAGCCACAGTAGTTTTAGAATAGTCTCAGTAGTGTCACGATCAGTAGTACTCTTGGTCAGTTACCGAACTCAGTAAACTCATTCAGTTATAGAACTCAGTAAAACTCAATATCATTCTAGTTCAGTACCATATAATCAGTTCATTGTCGATTCAATTGGGGGTAGGATTAGCACAGAGTGAGCCCAAGGATGGGGACTTACCTACCAATGACGTAATTTCAAACTAAAGGTTCGGTTTGACCTTGTTTACAAATTATGATTGGATTTTTTTATTTTAGATTTGGGTATGGGCTTGTAATACCCTGAAAAATCCAAACCAATATTAGAGCCATGTACCAAGCTCATGCATAGTACATCATGGTTATTTTATATTTTTGTGAGGAATTTAGATGTATGGCTTCAAATAACTCCCATCTATCAGACGAATCAAAACATTCCTTACCGATTGAATTCTTGAGAAGGATATTAGTATAGTCAACTTCAAACGATCATATCTCTCATTATACTTGGAATTTTTGAGCTCATGACCTATCAACAGATATATAATTGAATTATATTTCTAACGATATCAATTTCTCCTAAATCCAATATCGGAGCAAAGAGTTATTCCTATTTTACTCTAGCATGTCAGGCTGGAAATAGTGTGACAACATTCATGGTGTCGTCAGCCTTAGGCAGAATCTAGCTCCTGTGTGATGATATTCGTGGTAGCTTACCACATTTGTGATGCCCTACCACGAAGGTCGTCAGCCTTAGGCAGAATCCAGCTCCCGTGTGACGACATTCGTGGTAGCTTACCACATTTGTGACGCCCTACCACGAAGGCCGTCAGCCTTAGGCAGAAACCAGCTCCTTAGTGACGACAATTACTTTATTAAGGATTAAGAAAGTAAGAAAAGTTTGAAAATAACCCACAAGTTTTTTAATTTACACTTTGATCCAATATAAAACCTAATATAACTAGAAATGGAGGGGGGGAAAGGCATGTTTCTCTCTCTTCTCATTTATTGCAGTTTTCTCTCTCTTCTTGATTTTTGTTGTTCATTGTTGTTATTGCTTTATTCATCATCTTCTTCTTCATTATCATCATCTTGTTCTTCATTATCATCTCTTCTTGTTCATCATCATCATCATCATCTTTTCTTGTTGAACATTATTGTTACCGCTATTGTTGTTACTTGATTAAATTTTTTTAGGTCAAATTTTATTCGTATATCACTTGGGAATTACTTAGAGGTGATTTTAGTAAGTAAATTTATAATTTTTAGTTGAATTTCTCATCTGGGTGTATCTACTACTGCTGTTTTTTCAACAGTAGATAAAACATGTAACGTGAATCCAATAGATGAGTAATCTGTTGCACAAATGAGTAATCTGTTGCAACATATTGATTAATCTGTTGCAACATATAAGTAATCTATTGAACATATATGACTAATCTGTTGCAACAGATTACTCATCTGTTGGATTTATATTACAGTGTTGTAACATGAATCCAACATATGGGTCATCTGTTGCAATAGATTAGTCATATATTGCAACAGATTACTCACTTGTTGCAATAAATGACTCATATATTGAATTCATGTTGCAGGTTCTATCCATTGTAGCAGTAGCAAATATACCAAATAAAAAATTCAACAAAAACCATAATTATACTTACAAAATCACCTATGAAGTAATATCCAAGTGATATACGAACAAAATCTGACCTAAAAAAATTCTAAATATTTCAACAAGGGCACAACAAATAAGTGAAACACATGAAAAATTTTATTAAACAGGTAAAGAAGACAAAAATAGTGTATCATACATCAAATGCAAAAGGATCGAGGGAACAAACGTTTGAGTTCTCCCAAAAACATTTAAGTTCCCTAGTATTTTAATTGTTTTCTAATAGATAAACCATCTATTATAACAGATTTTCTATCTGTTTGATAATTTTCAACAGATGAATCATTTGTTGCAATATGTTAGTCATCTGTTGATTCAAATTAAGCAATTATTAGTAATAACTAAATTGATTTAGCTAAAATTAAAGACAAGTCTTTAAGACAATAGGACAAATATTTGAGTTCTCCTAAAAATATTTGAGTTCCCTATTATTTTAATTATTTTCTAACAGATCACCTATTTGTTGCAATAAGTTAGTCATCTGTTGCAATAAATGCTTATAACAGGTTAGTCATTTGTTGATTCAAATTAAGCAATTATTAATAATAATTACATTTATTTAACTAAAATTGAAGACAAGACCTTAGACAAGGGGGGAAACATTTGAGTTTTCCTAAAAAAACATTTGAGCTTTAGTATTTTAAATTGCTTTTCAACACATATTTTGTCTATTTAGTAATTTCCAACAGATAAGTCATATGTTGCAACAACTTAGTCATCTGTTGCAACAGATGTCTATATCTGTTTGATATTTTTTAATAGATGAATTAATTGTTGCAACAAGCGAGTCATTTGTTGCAACAGATGTCTATATTTGTTTGGTCATTTTCAACAGATATTTTTATTTGTTTGGTTATTTACAACAGATTACTCATCTGTTGTAACATGTTAATCACCTATTGATTCACATTAAATCATTATTAGTAATAACTAAATTGATTACTAAAATAAAATATGAATTAATAAGTTCAATTACAGTTTTAATTAATCTCATGGTAATTACACGATCAACTAAGTATGTTCGTCCTGAGTAGAGTGATCAATTGACCAATTTTATTTGAAATGATTCAAACTAAGTCATCATTAGAAATAACTATATTGATTTAACTAAAACTAAAGATGAATTAGTAAGTTCAATTACGATTTCGATTAATTTCATAGTAATTACATGATCAATTAAGTATTTCGTACTGAGTTGAATGATTAATTGATTATGTGAAATAATTCAAATTAAACCATTATTAGAAAAAACTACATTGATTTAGCTAAAATTAAAGATGAATCAGTAAGTTCAATTACGATTTCAATTAATCTCAGTAATTAAATGATCAATTAAGTGTTTCATCCTTAGTAGAATAATTAATTGACCAATTTTATTTTAAATGATTCAAATTAAGCCATTATTAGTAATAACTATGTTGATTTAACTAAAATTAAACATGAATTAATGATTTCGCTTACAATTTCAATTAATCTCATCGTAATTATATGATTAACTAAGTGTATTCGTCCCGAGTAGAGTGATCAATCGACCAATTTTATTTGAAATAATTCAAATTAAGATATTATTAGTAATAACTAAATTGATTTAACTAAAATTAAAGATAAACTTACAATTTCAATTAATCTCATAGTAATTCAATTATCAACTAAGTGTATTCATCATGATTAGAGTGATCAATTGACCAATTTTATTTGAAATGAATCAAATTAAGCCAGTATTCATAATAACTAAATTGATATAACTAAAATTAAAGATGAATTGATAAGTTCACTTACAATTTCAATTAATCTCATAGTAATTACATGATCAATTATGTGTATTCGTCTCGAGGAAAATGATCAATCGACCAATTTTATTTCAAATGATTCAAATTAAGTCATCATTAGTAATAAATAAATTGATTTTGACTAAACTAAAGATGAATTGATAAGTTCACTTACAATTTCAATTAATGTATTAGTCCTTAATAGAATGATCAACTAATAAATTTTATTTAAAATGTTTCAAATTAAGCAATTATTAGTAATAACTAAATTGATTTAACTAAAATTAAAGACAAGACCTTAGCCAAGGGGACAAACATTTGAGTTCTCTTAAAAGCATCTGAGCTTTAGTATTTTAAATTATTTTCCAACATATATCCTATATGTTTGATAATTTTCAATAGATGAATCATCTGTTGCAATAACTTAGTTATCTGTTGCAACAGATGTCTATATTTGTTTGATAATTTTTAATAGATGAGTCATTTATTGCAACAGGTTAGTCATCTGTTGCAACATATGCTTATAGTTGTTTGGTCATTTCCAACAGATGTCTTTATCTGTTTAGCCATTTTCAACAGATTACTCATCTTTTGCAACATGTTAGTCATCTATTGATTCATATTAAGCCATTATATTAGTAATAACTAAATTTATTTAACTAGAATTAAACATGAATTAATAAGTTCAATTACAATTTCAATTAATCTCATGGTAATTACACTATCAACTAAGTGTGTTCGTCCTGAGTAGAGTGATCAATTGACCAATTTTATTTGAAATAATTAAAACCAAACCATAATTAGAAATAACTATATTGATTTAACTAAAATTAAAGATGAATTAGTAAGTTGACTTACAATTTTAATTAATTTTATAGTAATTACATGATCAACTAAGTGTTCCGTCTTAAGTAGAATGATCAATTGACCAATTTTATTTGAAATAATTAAAATCAAGCAATTATTATTAAATTAATTTAACTAAAATCAAAGATGAATTGATAATTTTAGTTACGATTTCAATTAATTTCATAGTTATTACATGATCATCTAAGTGTATTCGTCTTGAGTAAAGTGTTAATTGACTAATTTTATTTGAAATGATTCAAATTAAGATATTATTAGTAATAACTACATTGGTATAACTAAAATTAAAGATGAATTGATAAGTTCAATTACGATTTGAATTATTATCATATTAATTACACGATCATCTTAGTGTGTTCATTCTGAGTAGAGTGATCAATTGACTAATTTTATTGGAAATGATTCAAATTAAGCCATTATTAGTAATAGCCAAATTGATTTAATAATTACAATTTCAATTAATCTAATAGTAATTACATGATCATTTAAGTGAATAACCTATTGCAACAGATTTAATCTGTTGCAACAAATAAGTCATTTGTTGAAAATTATCAAACAGATATACACATACGTTGCAATAGATTAGTCATCTGTTGTAACAAATGTCTTTATCTGTTGGTCATTTCCAACAGATGACCAATCTGTTGCAACATATGACTTTATCTGTTTGTTATTTCCAGCAGATTACTAATCTGTTGCAATAGGTGACTAATTTGTTGCAATAGTAATCTGTTGCAATAAGTGACTAATTTATTGCAACAAATGTTTTTATCTGTTTGGTCATTTTCAACAGATTACTCATCTTTTGCTACATCTTAGTCATCTATTGATTCATATTAAGTCATTATATTAGTAATAACTAAATTGATTTAACTAGTATTAATAAGTTCAATTATTGTTTTAATTAATCTCATGGTAATTACATGATCAACTAAGTGTGCTCGACCTGAGTAGAGTGATCAATTGACCAATTTTATTTGAAATGATTCAAACCAAGCCATAATTAGAAATAACTATATTTATTTAACTAAAATTAAAGATGAATTAGTAAGTTCACTTACAATTTCAATTAATTTTATAGTAATTACATGATTAACTAAGTATTTTGTCTTAAGTAGAATGATCAATTGACCAATTTGATTTGAAATAATTAAAATTAAGTAATTATTAATAATAACTAAATTGATTTAACTAAAATTAAAGAATTGATAATTTAATTGCTATTTCAATTAATCTCATAGTTATTACATGATCATCTAAGTGTATTTGTCTTGAGTAAAGTGTTAATTGACCAATTTTATTTGAAATAATTCAAATTAAGACATTATTAGTAATAACAACATTGATTTAACTAAAATTAAATGAATTGATAAGTTCAATTACGATTTCAATTAACATGTTGCAATAGATGAGTAATCTATTGGAAAAGACCAAATAGTTAAAGACGTTTGTTGAAAATAATCAAACATATATAGACATCTGTTGCAATAGATGACTAACCTGTTGCAATAGCTAACTCATCTATTGAAAATTATCCAACAAATATAGACATTTGTTGCAACAGATGACTAAATTACTATAATATATGACTCATATATTGGAAATTATTAAATAGACAAGATATATGTGAACTCAAAACCAAAATGAGCCACAGAATTTAAAAAGTGACCAAAATCGGTCACCTATTTAAAAAGTTACCAAAATAGGCTAAACGTAATAATTTATTACGTTTTCTATTTTTTTTTCTTAACGATCAACAAACGGAGTTGACTTTTACAAAAATGTAAGAATTTCTTGCGTTTTACATTTTTTTTGTAAAACGTAAGAAATTATTACGTTTTATAAAAAAATATAAAAAGTAAGAATTTCTTACGCTTTACACGATGACTGAGGAAAAAAATGCAGTGAATTATCAAATCAATTAAAAACATATTAAAAAACGAGTTGTTCAATATAACAAAAAGTTGCATTCTTAAATTTTTTATCGCAGTGGTCCCCCACCCATAATTTCTTTCTCCACAAATGTTCCATCACTTCTACTTTTTCCTCTTATTACTTATGATAATTATGAATTTTTTGATTAATTAAATTTATTTATATTTTACATGTAGATCAAATAATTTATTTTTTCCTCTATGTAATAAATTTTTACATTTTATATAAAAAATTTAAAAAATAGAAGTATCAATTACCTCATTAACTTAACAATTTTCTTATATTTACTCTGTATCAAAAAATAATCACTTCTATCCTTAATTATCCGATTTCTCTCTAAAAAAATTATACTTTTGAGTTTTTCTCTACTCCAAAATAGTGAAATGTTGAATTATCGTCAATCAAATATGCTACTATATACAAAAATTATATTTTTTTGGTGTGTTAAAAATATGAAATTAATTTTTTCTGATAGTGATTCATCATAGTTTTCGATTAGGATATTGAGGAGACTCACATAAACAAATACATTTCACATTATAATTAATGGAGTAAAAAATTATTATTTAATTTAGGAACACTCCTAAATTAGTATAAGAAAATATATTTTCTTAGGAACACTCCTACAAAAATATAATTCTTGTATATAGTAGCATATTTCATCAACGATAATTCAACATTTCACTATTTTTGGAGTAGAGGAAAACTTAAAAGTAAAATTTTTGTAAAGAGAAATCGGATAATTAAGGATAGAAGTGATTATTTTTTGATATAGAATAAATATAACAAAATTGTTAAGTGAGGTAATTTATACTTCTTTTTTTAAAATTTTTTAATGTAAAACGTAAAAATTTATTAGAAAAAATAAATTATTTGAACTACATGTAAAATATAAATAAATTTAACTAATAAAAAAATTCATAATTATCATATGTAAAAATA
>NC_061117.1:205798134-205814467 GCF_002878395.1 Capsicum annuum
CCCCCCACCCTCCTCCCCAAAGAAAATGACAACCTTCACTTCAGTACTTGCCTACAGAACAGTCCGGCCAACATTCACTATTAGAATACATAGATCGTATATGACCATGAAGGAGTGATAATTTTTTTTTCTTCAATGGCAATTCTTTGTTGCTTTCTATTTCAAATTTGAGTAATTCGATCATCTTTTTTTTTTCTTTTAGTGGTTGCCACGAGTCATAAGTCAATAGTTCTCCATCAACTTGACGGTAATAACCATCCTTTGCATTGATAATAAGAAGTTGTATAAAGCTAAAGTTTCCTCCTTCGGAGTTCAAAACAAGCGTAGAATATATGACGGATGGAGAAAGTTCATTCGTAAATCGGGTTTTCGGATATGAGACATTTTGAACATCTTGATCATCTATAGCTGTGAAGGATGTGTCTTCATTGTTGTTCAACATGTGATCAATGTGTGAAGTAGGACGTTTTCAAATAGTACAAGTTTCAAAAAAAAAATTATGGGACAAGATCCATAGTTTTAGTGCTAGGATTATTGATTGGTTTGAATGTCTTTTTTTATTGAATTCATATCTTTACTCTTTAATTTTTTTTTCCCATTTCATTAATACGTTTTTTTAGTTACCTTTAGTTTTACTGCATAATAAAACTCTCATAATTTATTTTTTATTTTTCTGTGTATTTTTTCACTTAATTAGTAGGAAAGAAAAATGACGATGACTGAAAATAGTAAAACATGTCGTTTAGATCTAACAAATCTTTTTTTCTAGATTTTGGACAACAAACGTAAGAAACTTTTCAAATCCTCTTGAAAGATTTGGTTGATTTTTTTTTATAGGATTTGACAAAGAGTGAAAAATCCTTGGCAATAACAGCCTATAGTCTGCACAATAAGACTAACTTTAATATTGTTCACGCCTTTTACTAGAACCGATGTGACTATCAATATCATTGTTTAGGTATTGTAAGTGGATGGGCGTGTTGGTTGCGGAAAAGGTGTAACAATTTAATTCTCCAACAAAGCCCTAACATATTGTTCCTTTTAAATATCCTCTTTTCTTTGCAATATTGTTCATCTTTATCATAAAGAGTTTGCTTGACAACTATCTAAATGCCTCTTTTAAAAAAAAAACATACAAAACACTATGTCTTCCTCAACCAATGGAAATAGACGTGTGGTCCGAAGAAGAAGACACTATTACACTATTTGGGAGATTGAGCTGTTGAAAGATGAGGTGAGGGACCTTAATAAGTGTATGGAACAACTTAAGATCATTACCTACATATGAGAGGTTAACAATGACAAAATTGAAGAAGCTGCTAAGGATGTTGATCCTGCTACTTAGGTGGTTGTTTCTTTTTATTTTTTTAATCTCTTTTTTCATTTAAGTTTCTTCTTTCCATTATGTGGGTGGCCAAGGTTTTTCTTCATTTTCAATCAATCAATGAATATTTTATTATTCGACTTATTTTAACTTTATGCAAACAACGAAATATTTAATTTAATTAAAGGATTGACGATTCATACAACTTGTCGAATTTTGTTTGTACAAATCCTAGATTATAGTTTGAACACATTTAACATTGATTACATTTAAATGAAGAAATTTATGAAAAAATACACTTTTTTTCAAATCATATTAAACTTCAATTCGTATTTTCACTAATCGAGTAAATGAAAAGTTTATCACAAATTAATTTCAAAGTAAAAGTTTCAAATGAAAAAAGAAGATTGTTATTGAATCCAATTAATTTTCATCAAATTTATTAAAAGAAAAAAAGCCTTTTCTTCGATAGGATAAAATAGTGCAACAAATTATATGGCTACAACAGAAAGTCACTTCAAATGGAGCATTGAAACAGAATAAAATGATCATTATGTTAAACGCTTCAATTATTTCTTTAACGTCCACACTTTAACTCTAATAGTTCAATTGTCCAAGCACAACTTGAAAGAATTAATAAATATGGTCATACGTTGGCATAGCTTAACTAAATACATTGATGAATAGCTTCGCAACTAATAATTTTCAAAAATTGAATGACGGTATAAAAGGAAGCTTATAATTAAATTATATTTGAAGATGAAAGGAGAAATTAAATATATATTTCAACACACTCTAAAATTAAGAAAGTAAAAACGAGCATTATTCAACATCTTGGTTCACTAAGATTATCACAAATAGTATTGTGAACACATAAATGTTTACAAATTTTACAATACGTTTACGGATGATTATGCTTGCATTTACCAAATGAAACTAAAGAATACAAGAATTAAAGGGTGATACGTTGTCACTATGCAACACACAATAATATGAGTGCAATAATTTCAAAAGTTAACAGCAACAATATTGGACTATTATTTGTACCAAATTGTCCATATTATTCAAAATGAAAGAAAAATAATAAATTTGCACGTGGATGAATTAAATTAAAAAACCTGATGAAGTGTTATTTGTGGCACAACCCTAACTTATATTTCAGACCCCAAAAAAGGCCCATGAAAACTTTTCTTATGCTCAACGACTTTGGGTCCAAATTTGGGAGTACTTGAAACATTCTTCTTACTAGGAAAGGACCCAAAATTTAGAATTTCATATGGAATATGATGAAAAGACTAAATTTACATTACCTTTGTGATAATTTAAGTGAATGTAGAACATTTACAAATTTTACAATACGTTTACGCATGTCTGTGCTTCCATTCACCAAATGAAACTAACGAATAGAAGGATTACAGAGTGGTATAGTTTCACTACGCAACACAAAATAATATCAGTGCAAGAATTTTAAAAGTTAACAACAAAAATATTAACTATTATTTGTACCAAATTGTTCATACTGTTCAACATGAAAGAACAGTAATACATTGGACATGGATAAATTAAATTAATAAACCTGATGGGTTGTTATTTGTGGCACAAACCTAACTTGCATTTCAGGCCCCAAAAAAGGCCCACGAAAACTTAATTATGCATAACAGATTGAGCCCAAACTTGGGGATAGTTGGAATAATCTTCTTAGTAGGAGAGGACCCAAAATTGAGGATTTCGTATGAAATACTAAATTTACATAATTTGTGGGAAGATGAAAAGACTTGTGGAGTGGGGGGTGGGGCGTGGGGGGAGGGGGGACAAGACAACTCTTGAAAAGAGATGTGTCAGTTAGTGTGAGCCTACATTTAGGACTAGGCCAATGATAAGTCAAAATTGGGGTAGATTATTAAGGATGGTTTTCATTATGGGAGGGTAATTTGGGTATCAAAAAATTATGAAGTAACAATAGGACCCTCCCTTATCACTTTAATTATCAAAATATCGGCCAAACAGTGTTTTTCTTGTCATTCGAGTCAATTTCCTTCAAGTCAAGTATAGTCTTTTTTTTAAAAAAAATATCATGTTTTTTTTTTTTTGTTTTTTGTAGGCTTGCTCTCATACGAAAAATACTACTCTCTTCATTTCTTTTTATATGCTCCCTTCGTTTTTTGTGAGTTAATTTAATTAAATTTCAAAGCTAAATTAGATCGAATTTATTTAATTTTTAATAATTAAAATTCAAATATCAAATACTATATGAAAAGTACTATTAATTATAATTTTTTCTTTTTCAATTTGATTAAAGAAATACATTTTAAAATACTAGTTTAACCGTATGTGCCTCGCACGTCTAATGTTTGACTATTTAAATTTAAACAGTTTTATCTATTGCGGAGATTTTTAGTGAAGTATAAAAGATTTAACTCACTTTTCAAAGATCCTTCACATTTTAATATAATAATGTAAAATGTAAATATATATTTTAGTGTAAGCGCGCGCGCGCACACACATATATGTAAAGAAATATGTATAAGTCATGTAAAGAAAAAAAATATCTAATATATATATATATATATATATATATATATATATATATATATAAATTGTATCGAAAAGTATTACTATAGTAGTAAGAGTTGTCAAGTATTTGAGACTTTTAAAATAGTAACATATGAAATACGAAAAGAAGAGAGTATCGAGGTGCTTTATATTTTAATAAAGCTATATGTGCTTCATATGAGAAGTCAGCTATAACATGTATTTGTCATCATATCCCAAAACGTACCTGACCCTCGATGAGACGACTACTCCCTTTCAACTTAGTTTTGTGCATTGACTCCCAGACTAGAGTATCATTTCATAGTGATAGACATGCAAAAATATTCAAACAGTGAGAGTATGTTTGTCCTTAATATTTAATTAACAGTAAAAAAGATAAATAATAAAAATTCTTGATCAAGGGAATCACATAGGAAAGGAAAATAATTTGACCTCGGGTTAAACTAGATTAAAAAAATGAGCCAAAGTGACCAAATGTAAAAAGTAATAAAGTGTTTAGATAGTAAATAATGAGAGGAAAAAGTTGGTAAGTATATAAATATTACAACTAAGTATATAAAGATCAGTTGCCAAAGAAAATAACCAAATACAAAATGCTACAATTGTTAGATCTAAAAGTAGCAAAACATAAAAAATTGTCGGGATAGTGTGATGGTGAGATATACATGTATTAGAATAGTAAGGCGAAAAAACAGTAAAGTGGAACCAAAGGCATTTTCTGAATCTGTAAAACAAGACCAAATACTTATGAAAGTAAACTATGTAAGACATAAAGTGTATAGACTTGGATGTAATTAAAGTTTCACAAAGAAGCCTAAATATGTTCATGAAGAAATCGAAATTTGCTACTGGAGGGCTAAATGACGATAACACACATACGCACACAAAAACTGATTTGTTTATCGCTTGTAAGACTAGCATTTCAGATTTAAATAGTTAAACATGCTATTATAAACCTATAACCAAGATAATTTGATCCGATAACAAGCATAATCACGCCAATTGCATGTCTAAAAAATATATGGAATTTACAGAATATGAGGGTTGAAGGCTAACCTATTTGGAGGAGCACAAGATAATTAGAGAACTAAACAGAGAATTGAATCACGAACATACTCAGTGGTTCACAACAAAATCTGATGAAGATTATTTTCTCTTTGGAGACAAGAAATTTGTTGTAACACCTCGGTTGCTTCTCGATCACAACTCACTCTTTGTCGTCTTCTAGTGAACTAGTAGAGAATGAGATAGTGCTTGTGTGTGTGCCATTTGAGCAAATTAGTAAAGAATGAGATAGTGCTTGTGTGTGTTGTTTGTGTGTGTTGTGGTTGCTGTGTGTGTGTGCCCTTCTCCCTTTAATGGTACTAGGAGTTAGGACCAACTATATGTAGAGAAAAATAATTGAGAGAAGTTGGTAGAGTTAGTAAATATAGGAAGAGATCTCTTATTTTATGTAAGAACATTTTTACATGGAAAGAATGATAAGAGGACATTAATTGAAGGTAATAATATTCTTTCACCTAGAGAAAAATATTTTAAGAGGATTTTAAGGATATGGGAAGATTTGAATAAATTAAATCAACTACTATATCTATAGTAAGAAAATAATTTACAATAAATGAATAATAATTCATAAATATTTTATCTATCTATCCGTCTCTCTGTCTATCTATCTCTCTGTCTGTCGGTCTGTCTGTCTATCTGTTTATCGGTCTATCTTTCAGTTTGTCTGTCAGTCAGTAGGTCTGTCTGTCCGTCTGTCTGTCCGTCCATCTGTCTGTCTGTCTGTCCGTTCGTCTGTCTGTCTGTCCGTCTCTGTCTGTCCATCTCTGTCCGCCTGTCTGTCTGTCTGTCTAGATAGGTCTATCCGTCTGTCTATCCATCTATCTGTCCGTTTGTCTGTCCGTCCGTCTGTCCGTCCGTCTGTCCTTCGTCTGTTCTTCCGTCTGTCCTTCCGTCTGTCCGTCCGTCTGTCCGTCCGTCTATCGGTCCGTCTATCTATCTGTCTTTCTATCCGTCCATCTATCCATCCATCTATCCATCCGTCCATCCGTCTATTCATCCATCCGTCTATCCGTCTATCCGTCTATCCGTCTATCCGTCTATCCGTCTATCCGTCGATCGATCTATCCATCGATCGATCTATCCGTCGATCGATCTGTCGATCTATCTATCTATCTATCTATCTATCTATCCGTTATCCGTCTATCCATCTGTCTATTTATCTATCCATCTGTCTATCTTTATGTCTATCTATCCATTTATCCGTCCATCTATTTGTTTATCCATCTATCTATCCGTTATCCGTCTATCCATCTGTCTATTTATCTGTCCATCTGTCTATCTTTATGTCTATCTATCTATTTATCCGTCCATCTATTCGTTTATCCATCTATCTATCCGTCTATCCGTCTATCTATCCATCTATCTGTGTATCTATCTGACTATCCGTCCGTCTATCCGTCTATCCATCTATCCGTCTATCCGTCTATCCATCTCTATCCATCTATCTATCCATCCATCCATCCATCTATCCATCCGTCTATCCGTCCATCCGTCCATCAATCCATCCATCCATCCGTCCATCCGTCCATCAATCCATCCATTCATCCGTCCATGAGGGTTTAGGGTTTAGGGTTCATTAGGGTTTAAGGTTTAGGGTTCATCAGGATTTAGGGTTTAGTACTGGGATCGTACTGGGTATGTTGTTGTTGTTGGGTGTGCTTGATTTCATCAACCTTTGGTACTACTTTTGTGATTTGAATATCTAAAAGTTCTATCAGGTTTTAGTGATGCAATCTACAAGAATATAGCATATTTTCTATAAAGAATTGTAGTTTCACTTGCTAAGAGCTTTGAAACAACAACAACATACCCACTATAGTCTCACAAAGTGGGGTCCTGGATAATATAGAGTGTTCGCGGGACGGTAGACAGGAGAGTGAAATTGATAAAAAACTTTCTGTGGGCTTTGCTGCTCTCCCCAGAAGGTCAGAAGTGGATTCACCCTGCTATGTTGGAGAATGAAATAGTAGATAATTATGAGGTTCAAGGATTTCCTACTATTTATTTTTTTGTTGATGGTGAACATGTGACTTATAGTGGACAAAGAAGTAAGTGACTTTTCTTCTTATTTAGTGTTTTGTATGTTTAATTGAGTTCGACTAATTTGGATTCACGCATTTGTAGGGTGCATTTCTTTGATTGTTGTTGTTATTTGTCATTTTTGTACTTCAATTGTAGTATTATTTGGTTTGGTGTACTTATTTGAGCTCGACTAATTTAGATTCTCGCATCTATAGGGCTCATTTCTTTGATTTTGTTAGTATTGTCTAGTTGTAGTTATTTCGTGTTCGGTATACTCATTTGAGCTGGATTAATTTAGATTTGTGCATTTGTTTTCGTTTAATGTGAAAAGAGTATCTAGCCTGCGAAAATGTGATTGTTGGTTTAGCTATTTTAAACGAATAAAATATTGCAAATGATGGTAAGATTTGTTTTCTTAGGGTGAAAAGAAGAAGTAGTCGACTCACAAAAATGGGATCTTTAGTTTCGTTATGTCAAATGAATAAAGTGTTTCAAATCAAGGTAAAATTTATTTTTGTGAGGGTGAAAAGAAGCAATAGCCAGCTCGCAACAATGGGATCTTTAGTTTAATTATGCCAAATGGATAAAATGTTGCAAATCGTAATGATGGAAATTTTCCTACTTCCTTGCTACTCTTCTCATAACTTTATTCAATTTAAAGAACTACAGAAGGGCCAAAACTGAGAACTTTGTTTGTTTGTCATGCTCCCTTTAATGGTTTTGCTATGATCGTAAATGGTTGTTTGGAACATATGATTCTCCTATCCGCTTCCTGTTTCTTTATTTTTGGCCTGTGGATTATCAAATACACTTTCCTATTTATCTGAATTTAATAAATCTTGTAACTCTAGAGATGCTATTGTGACGTGGATCAAGAAGAAGATTGAACCTGATATTTTCAATATAACAACAACAGAGGATGCAGGGCGTGTATTAACCTCTGGGAGCAAAGTCGTTTTAGGGTTCCTTGTCCTTGATGGTATGTGTTGCACTCTAGCATGCTAATAAATGTCTATTCTTATTGATTACTTGTCCTGGGTGTTATCCATTGCCATAACTTTCTCTTTTGATTTTTTTTTTCGGCCGGTGAATGATATAAAGTGAATTTTCTACTACCCCCAACTTTTTTTTTTATAAATTTTGTTGTGGACATGTCATGTCAATTGTTTCTGTTCTTGTACATCGTTATGGGCTTGTGGCAATTTAATTAGAGACGCTTTCATTGGAACATCACTGTCTTCTTTTTTTTTTGAATGGTTTTTTGCAACTCAACTTCTTGGAACCTCATTTTTTTATCTCTTTTTACTATTATGTTGTTCTCTGCTTTAATGTTTATCTTTCATTTTCAAGTGTGGAAAATAGTTACCATACGACTCATACACTGTATTTTCATAAAAATTCTACTATTTTCTTGATGGTATGCCTCTGACTGACTGCAAATAGATGCCTTCTTTGTCATAAACCTCTTTTTTTTTTTAATAACTATGGTGTCTGGGTCAGCTTGCGCTCACCTAGACTAAATTCATGGAATACTTTGTCATAAGCCTCTTATCATTTGATTCCTCATATTGTGGATGTCCAAACAATTATAGGATCCTGAAACTGAGCAGCTTGCTGCTGGTTCAAAACTTGAGGATGATCTCAACTTTTACCAGACAACAAATCCTAATGTGGCAAAGTTATTCCATATTGAAGACATTTCTAAACACCCGGTTTAGTCTTGCTTAAAAAGAAAGAGGAGAAAGTGGTGCATTATGGTTAGCTATTCCTCTTATTTTCTCAGTTTATTTCTGAATTGTATATTTTCTTTTGGATAACTTTATCTGACAAAAAGGAGAACTGCAACTTTATTTGATTTCTGCTCTCATGTTCATAACTCCCACTTTATTGATTTTTGCTCTTATGCTCATAGGTAATCTTTTTCTTGTGTGTGTATTTATTTAGGGGAACAGATAGTAATAAAATAGAAACAATAATAACATAATATGATAATCGAGGTACAAGGAATGATAGAGAGCAACAGAAATCCAAGGGCAAAATTTGTTGAGAGCTCTAGAAGTTTCAAATTTAAATGTTGTATGATTGTAGTTATGTTGTATGATTGTAGTTAATTTTTACTTCATCGGTTGATAATTGATTAAGAGAAGAATTTTTCATAGTTGAGGAACCTAGGAAGTAAGGGAGTGTTAGGCTCGTAACTTTCTTCTCTACGATTCTACAATGTGTTACAACAAAGTCCTCCATTTGTAGTCAATTAGTTGTTAAAATTTGGACAATTAGATTTTAAAAAATATAGTTTTTCTGCTTTAGTCTTGCATAGAGTAGAAAGCACTATAAGCTTGGTTGAAATTGATCAACTGTTTTTCATTCTACAGTGTGTTGCTATAAAATCCTCCATTTGTAGTCAACTGATTTTACGATTTGCCCAATGTTTCCTTCAGAAATATTTTCTTTTTTCCTCTGTCTAAGGCATGGTAGACTCTGTCTGTAGTGATGGAAAGATGGGAGCTGTCAAATACTTTCCTTCTGATCTCTTGCCGAATTATAAAACTTGTGCATAATTTTTATACATTTTCTACGGTGGTTGTATATGATATTTGACATATAATGTGATGATTTTATGTTTCTGTGCTTCACAGTCATCTTTATTCCTGATCATGTTGCATTTTGGATTCCTGAGTTGTGAAACTTCTATATTTCCTTCTTTAGTACATTCATGGACTTGCTGCTAGAGGGATGCATTACTTTCATTGACCTGGCACAATTCTTCAGGACGTCAGTTTCTATCTTCTTTCGGTTGGTCTTTTTATTTTTTGCTTTTTTAAATCGTCCTCTGTTATGGGAGTTGCATGATGACCTTTTTTTAATATGGGTTAAAATTCCAGGAGCTTGGACAAGATAGAGCTTACATAAGTGAAACTGTATTCACCACTATCTTCCTATATTTTGTGTTGGTGAGTTTCTTTCTCTATGGCTTCATAGTTTGAGCTTGAAGTGTATATCTTAAACGCATTCAAAGAGGCTCTTATACTTGTAATATCAAATTTATTTCATAAAAAAAATAAAATTAAGCGCCCAATCCCTATTAGTTAGATTGTTTATTTTTATCACTTTCTTACAGCTTTCTATCTATTTCAGCTCTTTAACGTTGGAAAGTACAGTTCTTCGCTTACTTTTAAATGATTATTGTTTATCTCTCAGTTGATTTGTTATTCTTAGATTCATATTATTTGTCACTTTTTTAATTTTGTACTAGATTTTGCAGCTTTAATATAATCTTATGAACTTAAAGTTCGACCATCACACATTTATACTAAATATATCTTATACAACTTCAGTACTACCCAAAAGTTATAGCAATGTCAGGATAACACAATAGTAAAGACCACAGCTTCTCTTAGTTCCTCTATATTTGATCTATCTAATGGTTTTCTGAATAATTTCGATGTTGTAAGCACAATACTGCGGATCTCCCGATAAAGGTCCAGTCCCAAGATTTATTTGACCATGCTAATGAGTAATTAGTCCATTCATAGATTAAATTCTTGTATAAGTAGGGCCAGCTGTATGATATGTAGCTGAAGTCTGTGCAAGGCCAAGCACAAAATAGTGAGTGTTTTATTCAGAAGCAAGAAGGTATCAGTTTTGAAACTACACATACTCTTACTCTTCATCGAGTTTTATATTATCATGGATGTCAGGAATATGGCTGCCGCATAAGATGTTAAAGAAGCAATCTTGTCCAACTGCCAAAGATGATATAATCTCTGGTTCTATCTTTGTTTGTTACTCTTTATTTCACTAATGGGCATTTTTTATTCAACTGTCATATTTATGAATGAACCGAAATGTATATTGTTTGTAAGTTTCTTCTTAGTCATAGGAAAGAGAGTAATAACCTAAACATATAAGTCGAAAAAAGCTCATCAATAATTGAATATATATATATATATATATATATATATATATATATATATATATTTGAAAAATAATTAGATAATGTAAAATAAGCTTCCTTCAAAAATGGACATGATTTTTTTTTTGAAACTGATAATTTTAATTCAAACTTCAAAAACTACACAAAGGAAGTCCAAATATACATGTGCAACGCAAATGTGAGATCCTACTCTTTCAAAAGTTAGATCTTATTCTTTCAAAAGTTAGATCGTACTCTTTCATTAAGTATCTAGAAGTTAAAAACTACAACAGGAATATTTACAATCATTAGATGATGGACGGGAGTTTGAAGGACTCTGTGACCATAAATGTTATAACTTTTAACATATGGCATATTACAGGAGACACAAATAATGAATATTCTTGTGTGATTTGTTCAGATGATCTTTGAAGTCACTGCTAGCTTGAATTTAGTAAGGTAATTAAAATATCGAACTAAGCGTAAATAATTGAATTTGATCGATTTGAGTTTGGAAACTACAAAGTTCTTTATATTACAATATTATGAAAATATTTCTTTACACATTTGATGCAGCTTTAAATAATCTCGCGTAGTGCGAACAAGTTAACTAGTATATATATATAAAGGAAGATTATAGATATGTCTATGTGGCACCTCTCTTTGGCCAAAGATTCTATTTATCTTTTTTCTCCTTTTTTGGAGTTTTTCTTTCATTTTTTTTTTCAATAATTTTATTTTTAAAATCATTTTCATAACTCACATCTCTTTATGTTCATAATAAATTACACTCTTAATTAAGATTAATAAAATTCATAACTCTAAAACCTTTTATATTCATAACCTCCAATTATTTAATTTTGCATTAAAAAATCTAATGACAATTATTTCTTTAAATAGTGTGAAACAATGACAATTATTTCTTGAAAAAGTCTAATGATAATTGTTTCTTACAAGGTATGTGCATTCTGAAAGTCACTCCTCTAAGCTTTATTTATTTTTTTAGAGTAGATTTCTTTTATGCTATGCATAGTCTATTAATAAACTTCGTACATTTTTATATTTTTTAAAGAGTTATGTATTACTTTATTAGAACAATTTTATTTTATGTTATGTGTCCATTAATTAATTTTTTGCAATCTTGTATTTCTCTTTATCTTAATCTCATTAAACTATTTACTGTAGATGAAAAGAAGATTACTATCATGACAATTTTTACTGTCCTCATCTCACTGTGGGTATGAGACAAAGCATATAACAACCAAAAAAAAAAGTCTCATTGGCCAAGATATAGTTCAAAGTGCAATATTTTTGATATTTTTGATTTATTAAATTTCATATCCAACTGCTCTTAGCACTTTTAGTTAACAATTAATTAGTTGTCCTTAAATTTGTGTTATATATATTAATAATAAACAAGTTTAAAACTTACTAAAACTAGGCATGAAAATAAATTCAATTTTATGGAATCTTTTCTTTTTCTCTACTTTCTTTTAAGAAAATGAAATTACTGTTTCACTTATAGAATATTATATAAAAATCAAACTTTTAGAAGAATGAAAATACGTAATTGATAAAAATTCACATAAAAATATATTTATATACTTAAGAGTGTATACATTCAATTACATAAATTCTACTCTTAAATATTAGCAATGTCCATAACTCTTAAGCATTTCATATTCATAACCCTCAATTAGTTAATGTTCAAAAAGATCATTTTTTTTTTTAATTTTCAAATTCTAAGTATTTTGTTAATTATTTTTATATTCCTTTATAATTAATGTAATTGATTTGTATTAAGTAAAATTTATATCTATATATAATTAAAAAAAAGAAATTTCTACTCTTAATAATATCACTAACTTCATGACTTTTAAATTTTCATATTTATAACCTTCAATTATTTAATTATAAAATTTAAGATAACTTATGATGTTCCTCCATTTTCGTCTGTATAAAGTCATAATATTTTGTTTCATGAGACCTATACTCAAGAATATTATTTTGTTTAATATCTGAAATAGTGTTCTTTATATTATTATTTATAGTATTAAATTCAAGCTTATTAAGAAGACATTTGAAGGTTGATTGTTGTCAAAGAGGCTATCGAGCAAGAGCTTAAAAAAATTGTACACTAATTTTTTCTTTTTTGTGTATTTTCTTATGGTTAACATAAAAAAAAATAGGTGTGTTTGTGTGTGTTCATGAGTATTTTCACTATATGTAACTTTTATAATCTGAACTTTCATGATTTTTTGATTATTGTTAATTTTATAGACTTTTGAAGGTTGATCGTTTGTCAAAAAGGCTATCGAACAATAGCTTAAAAAAATTATACACTAATTTTGTATTTCTTTTTTCGTCCATTTTCTTATGGTTAACGTAAAGCAATAGGTATGTGCGTGTGTGAGTGTTCATGGCTATGTTCTTTATATGTAACTTTATAATATGAACTTTCATGATTTTTTTATTATTGTAAATTTTATAGGCTTTTGAAGGTTGATCATTTGTCAAAGAAGCTATTGAACAAGAGCTTAAAAATTGTATATTAATTTTGTATTTTTTTTTCGTCTATTTTCTTAAAATTAACATAAAAAAAAATAGGTGTATGTGTGTGAGTGTTCATGTGTATGTTCTTTATATGTAACTTCCATAATATGATTTTTTTATGATGCGAATTGCAATATGCACTTAAAGAAATTTATGCTATTTAACTTGTTTATATATATATATATATATATAATATTAAAAGTGTGAAAACCCTTAGAAAAGTGATTTATATTTTTTACCCTTCATTAAAAGAATCTTCTTTAGACAAAATTGTCTTTTTACTATTTTTTTAATTTATTATTTAATTATTTTTTATTATATTAACTAGACTTCCTAAAATATGTGGGATTCCTAAAATATATGGTAGGAGAATTAATTGATATTTTCCTTTCTAATAGACTTCCTAAAATATATATGACTTCTAAAGTATATGGTAGGAGAATTAATTAATATTTTTCTTTCTACTATTCAATTAGAAAAATACTCCTAAAATAAGACTCTATTAAGAAAATACTTAGTATAAATATTGAGATGTACATTAAACTAGAAGATAAACCGGTTTGCCTATTGAGAGAATATGATTGATGCTCATCTAACTTGATTTAGTTGCATGTCTAGATTAGTGGATGCTTGATTTTTTAACCCTCAACTTCTTTACTCTTTTTGTCAGCATAATAGAATTCAACATATGTGTAATATATATCTATATATATATATATATATATATATATATATATATATCTTCTTAGTTTTTATTCAAAATCATTCTTTAGAGTCAAAATTTTCGTTCAAACAAGAATTAGTTGGATCAAAATTAAAGCTTTGTGATCACTATTATATGTATTTTTTTTATAGTTTACAGGTCGTAGATGAATGTCGGTTGACTCTAAAGAATTTCTTGTGTAAAGGATTAAAGAGAGAGTGTGAGGACCATTCTTTGAACAACTAACTTGTTTATTGTTTTGTAGGTAACTTCTTGGCTACAATGGACAACAATTCTCTTGGTGCTATCTTAGAAAGACTTGAAACTATCAACCGAAGAATGGAAAGTATGCTCACAACTATGTCCTCAATCCGAGGAGAGATGTCTACTATGAATGAGAGGTTGGATCGAATGGAGAGTCGACGAAACTCTCGTGCTTCAACTCCTCGACTCCATGTTTAATCAAGTGGTCATGACCAAAACCCTTCCATCACCATTACCCTCGAGACTTTGCATGCAAAACTTAACACTTAAAGTTCACCATAAAATACCATGAGCCAAGTTACTAATTACCCTCAAAATTAAGAACTTGGTAGATCACTTCTCCCGCAAGTTGATGAAGTCCCACAAGAAGGATTTGGAGGCTCATTCCCTCCCATCCAAGATCCACAACTGAAGCTCCGCATTACTAAAATAGCCTCCTCAACTGAAAATCCACTTCCACAAAATGGATATGTCCATATAGAGGAGTATGGAAGAAAGAGACATGAAGTATATGGAGTCTACGATGATGCTTATATGATGGAAGGAGACTTGAGTCGGATAACATTGAAGACAAGTCTCAAGATGGAGAAGAAGCCGAGGTTAAAAATAAAGATGTTGGCCGAGACTTGTTCATATTGATCTCTCGGGTTCTTCATGTTTTGCAGACTGTTTTGAGTGCTTGTTTTTGAAGTGGCCAATTGAACGAAGTGAAGCCGTGAATTTGTGGGCAAATTCTTCTCAAGATGGGGAGGATGATATGAGAATAATCACGGAAATAAACTTATGTGGGTGTGCATTGAAAGAAACCAAGTGTATGTGCAAGAGAAGTGTAATTAGAGGCCCAAATACACACCAAAACAGCCCACTCCATACACTAGAAGGGCAACCCATTCTTGAATGGCCTTTTTGGTCATTTTAACTTCTATTTGTTTTGTAATATATAAGGAACATGTAAGGTTTTATTTACTTAGTTTATGAATGAAATTGTAAGTCTTACAAGACAAAGAAAAACAAGTCCTCTTTCCTTGAGGCACCCAAAACCGAAATTAAGGCTTAGACAAGTGTAGAATCACTTGTGTTTGCATTTGCTTGGAAACATTGATGCTTGGGAGGTGGATTCCGATCTTGTGACTTTATAAGAGATAGGTTTATTGTTGTGTGTAGTTTTGAGGGTCCAAGAGTTATCATTATTGGGTTCTTAATATTATACCTTCATGTGGTCTATCTATCTATCATTTTTCTTTTGTAATCTTGTATCCGTTTTGTATATTGTATTGTGAAGCCGTTTTTGTTGTTGTTGTTGTTCTCATTGTTGTTTCATCTTGTGTTGTTAACTTAGTTTGTTATTGGCTGCAAAAGGTGTCAAACACCTAGTTATATTGTCCTTCTTGTATTTCATTCTTGAATCCGAGAGTAGTCTTCAAAAGGGTCCTCGATTCATTGAATTAGTGAACTATTTTTGGAGTGTGTTTGGACTGTTTTGAGCCAATTCCGTCTATTCCTTAGTTTTCTTGTATTAAAAGGTTAGGTTTAGTTGTATTATTTTAATATCTCTATTATCGTATTATTTTGTTATTGTTTACAGGTGGCAGATGAGTGTCGGACAACTTTGGAAAAAAAAATTGTTTGTAAAGATTAGATTTAATTGTATTATTTTGATGTCTCTATCATTGTATTATTTTGTTACAATTTACAGATGGTAAATGAATGTCGATCGAATTTTAAAAATATTTTTGGTAAAGATTAGGTTTAATAAATAAATTCTCCATCTTTACATACTCAAAAATATTAAATTTAATTATTATATTCATCTTTATTATTTAAACAAATATTCTATTTAATATAATATTTGAACTCATTAAAATGAGGTACACGCGCAAGGCGCGTACACTTAAACTATATATATATATATATATATATATATATATATATA
>NC_061117.1:205814567-205857164 GCF_002878395.1 Capsicum annuum
ATATAATGGGAAAGAAATTATCTTACCATCTTAGTACATTTATAAACACACATAAGTACATTATTTCAAATTAAAATCCCAACTTCATTGAATACGCAATAGAAACGAAATAAAATTGTTATTAGAGAATATATTTTAATTTATTGATAAAGAATATATTATCCATCATTTAATAAATGTTAAATTGTTAAATTTTTTCTCTTTTATGGAACAAAACATTCTTCATAATATAATTATAACATAATTATAACAAGTTATAATATTATGATTAGATAATAAATCTAAAGTGTGTAAAATTGATCAAATAAAATAATTAATTTTTTAACACCGCGCGAAGCACTGCTAATTTTTCTAGTAATTAAATAAAACTTTTCAAGTGAAGAATATCAGCAGCAGCAGCTGCTGCAGTAGTAATACAACTACTACTAATAATAATGACACTTAAAAAAGGTAGATAGTATTTCGAATCACAATTTTGATAAAAAAAGGTAAAAAGTAATGTTTTGGCCTCGTGAATAAAAAAGATGCTCAAGTGAGAAAAAATGATAAATAGGAAGGTCAAAGTTGGGTGTCAACGGACAACAAATCTAATTTGCAAATAAGTCAAAATCTTAGCAGGGGCTCTTCCTTTGCCAACTGCTACTTTGTCAGAGGCTAAATTCTCTCAATCTTTCGGGAAGGGAGTTTTACTCATTAACTAGATAAGTGTATGTTTTACTCTCACTACTTTATATTTTTCTATTTTCACTCCATTATTTCACCTCTCCCAAATATAGCCATATCTTTTACCTTTTTTTTTTCATGTTATTTTTTTTATCATTTTATTTTATTTTATTTTCATTTTCTTATTTTCACTTTATTTTCTCTTTTCTACTTCTCTTCTTTTTTTTCCTTTTTCGTTTTCTTTGTTTTCTTTTTTCATATTTGAAGATAATTATCTGTATGATCTGTCAGATTTCAAAATAAAACACCATTACTATCTTTCACTCTCTTATATCTCTATCTTTTTTTTCTTATTAGTTTTTTTCATCTTATTTTTTATCATTTTATTTTTTATTTTGATTTTTTTATTTTTTATTTTTTCTTTCCACTTTATTTTCTCTCTTCTCTTTCTTTGTTTTCCCTTTTTTGTTTTCTTTTTTTTTCTTTTCTCATATCTTTTTTTTCTTTTTCTATTTTCGTTTTCTTCTTCTTTTTTCTATTTTATTTTGTTTCCTTTTTTCTTTTATTTTTACACTTCTATTTCTCTTTCTTCCTTTTTTCCTTTTTCACTTCTCTTTTTTTATTTGTTTTTTTTTCTTTTTATATTTTTGATTTTTTTACTCTTCTACCTCTAACTTTTATTTTTGAAAAGACAAATATGTAAATCACATATACATTTTCAAAAAACATACAAAATGCATAGCTATACAAATCTGGATATGTATTTACAGTACAAAACATATATATGTATTTATGAAATGCATATCATATTACACAGTAACAAAAATAATTATACAATATATATTCATATGTATTTGCAAAATACAAAGGTGACTTATATAAAATAAGAATATACATATGGATCAGATATGTAAATACATATGCAGATCTAGCTATATGTATTTTATACGGTGTTGAATTTGTCTTTGAACTTTACATACTATGTCATTTTAGAGATAACATATGTACTTATTTATTTTCTTTTACTATTTTAAGATATGTATATGTATTTTTTTACTACCTATATGCATATGTATATAATTGTAATTTTTATTATAGAGATTTTGTGTCATATATGTTCATATATACATGTGGATCAGATATGTATTTCTTTAAATGCATACGTAGATATATATATATATATATATATATATATATATATGTATGTTTTCTACCGTAAATACATATGCACATCTATATATCTATTTATTTTGTATATTTTTTGAATATGTATATATGATATAGATATTTGTCTTTTACAAATAAAAGATAGAGATAGAAGAGTAAAAATAAAAAATAAAAAAAAACAGAAAAAAAAAAAAAATTCAAAAAAAAGTGAAAAAGTGAAAAAATAAAAAAAGAAGAAAGAGAAATAGAAGTGTAAAAACAAAAGCAAAAAAAATTAAAAAAAGAAGAAGAAGAAAACGAAAAAATATATATAAGAAAAGGAAAAAAATGAAAAAAGAAAAAAACAAATTAAAAAATAAAAATAAAAGAAAAGAAAAGAAGAGAAGTAGAAAAGAGAAAATAAAGTGGAGAGAAAAAAATTGAAAAGAAAAAGAAATTAAAAGTAAAAAAAGATTAACAAAAAAATGAAAAAACTAACAAGAAAAAATAGTTAGAGATATAAAAAAAAAAAAAAAAAAAAAAAAAAAAAAAAAAAAAAAAAAAAAAAGAGTTTGATTTGAAAAAGAAATCTACTAATTTAAATAAAAGTAATTTATGAGAATTTAATTAGACGAGATAATTATTTCTTATTTAACTCAACTAATTTGAATAAAACAAGGGCAGAAAATCTTGTTATATATGTATCTGTATAGCAACGGTTTACTTAAATACAAAATATAATTGCTATTTTTCGTAATTATGAAACTGTTGTTATAAAAGTTAAGCTCTATAGTTGCTATTTATGAAAATTTTCCTTGTATATATGAACTTCACCTGGCTCCCAAATCTTCTCTCTTACCAATTTTTTTGAATAATTCAACTGTATTTATGACACTTATTTTCAGCGGAAAAATTCTCTCAATCAACCCAGTAAAGCTGATGATTTTATCTATTTAAATTCATAGCGAATTCAAACCTATCAAATCTTTTTTGTTTTCTCTTCCTTCACACAACCTCATTCTTTTCTCAATATGAAGTATTAGGATTTAGAAACTATTTAATAAAATGGGTGTCTTAAAAGTCAAATCATAATATAAGGCTTTAAACTCAATATTAGTGTCATGAAATATAAAACAAAGAACAAGAATAATGAAGAGAGAAGAAGAGAGGCTTCTTTATTTCTATTGAGGGATGAGAGGTCATAAGATTGAAGATTGAGGATACAATGAACAAAACCCTTCTATTTATAGGAAAAAATACTCTTAGTTTCTGACTTAAAGATGGATACTTCAAATCCTGATAGATATCAACTAGATCTTGATAGATCTAATTAGATCTTGATAGACATTCACTATAATGTAAATACATTTATAACACTCCCCCTTAAATGTCTAGATAGATGATGTGTCTCGTTAAAATCTTACTAGAAAAAACCCAGTAGGAAAAAAATCTAGTGAAGGAAAAGAGTACACATCTCTAATAATACGCATATAGGCTGCCTCATTAAAAACTTTACAAGAAAAACTCAGTGGAACAAAACCTTAAAAACCTTACAAGAAAAATCCAGTGGGACAATACCTTGAAAAAGAAAAAGAGTACAACGCGTATTAACTCCCCCTAATGAGAACATTTTTGAACCTTTGCATCCAAATCTTGTGCACTATCTTCTTGAAAGTTGCAATTGGAGGACACTTGGTGAATAAATCCGTTAATATCACCATTCTTTTGTAGCTCATGTATGTAGAAACGCTTTGAAAACATGTGCTTCTTTCTATCTCCTTTTATGAATCTTCCTTTAAGATGTGTTATGTATGCTGCATTATCTCTGTATAAAATTGTGGGTAGATTGTCATATTTCACACTATATTTTTCTCGAATGAGATGTATCATGGACCTCAACGACACATATTCTCGGCTCTCTTTATGAATAGCTATTATCTCAGCATGATTATGAAGTGGCTATGATAGACATCTCAGTATGATTTGATGAAGTGTCTATGATAGACTGCTTTGTATATCTCCAAGATATGACAATAGCACCACATATGAACACATAATGCAGGTTCAGATAAGTACCCAACATCAGTATGACCAATAAGATAGGGACTACAATCTTTAGAATGAAACAAGCTGATGTGTTTTATCTCATTCTGATGTCTCCTAGTAGGAGCAGAAATACACCTTGCTAACAAGTTGACTGAAAAGGATATATCAGGCCTTGTGGTATTTGCAAGATAAATTAGTACACGAATTGGACTAAGATATGGTACTTCAGGACCAATCCAATTCGGTATGTTTCCCATTTCAGAAAATAATCTTATTACTTTTGAAAACTCTCTAAGAGTTTCAATGATTTTCAAATCATCAAATTATCTCTTATGAGGATAGTAAAAAGTTTTCCAAAAACTTTATATGCTTTAGGCGTTTTGAATCCTTCAGGGATTTTCATATGAATTTTTGTCAAGTGACAATATCCAACATGTCAAGTGTGACATCTTCAAGTGTTTGGACTGCAAATCAAATAAGTTTTATGCTTACCAAAATGCATCCTTTTAGGTCACTTGTTAAATGTTTCTATGTCAGCATGCTTAAATAAACGTAAAATTCAGATTCTCGTAATCTTTTACAATATTGTGTCAATATTGTATCAAAGATATCATTGATGATATTTATTTCGTATCAGTCCATAGTGGGACATAACATTTTGAGATCTCATCACTTCATTAATTTTCAGGTACCTGAAACTCTCATAAGGTTTCATGAAGTGTTATGCCGTAGGCTCTTCAAGAGCACATTGCCTTCTTATTATGATTATTTGCTCCTTATACTTTTCAAGGATTATTTAATTTAGAACCAATTGGTCTATCAAGCTTCACGCATGCATAGACTTTATCCTTTAGAAAGATAAAATAGGAGCACTTGCAGCATAAACATGAGATGCTTTCGGCATTTGACTTGAATTATCTTTTGAATGAGGATCTGATGATAATTGCTAACATATTTCATAACTACTTATAATCTCCCCCTTATGTTAGGAAAACTAACATACATCCTCGATCTTCTTTGAGGAATCCATCTTTGTGCATCATGGTATATTCATTAATCGTATACCGCACATAAAAAAATATTAGATGGAATAGTTGGTTTCTGACTTTGAACCAATTGAAAGGGAAAAAATAATCATAATTTATTGGTCTAATGCATACAAGTGTTATTGTATGCTACATATCATATTTCAGACCAACACATGATGCTTTGTTCTCATTAGCAATGATTTAGCTATTAATCGAAGGCATTCAATGCCAAACCATTATCATCAAGATACATTGTCTTGATTACATAATCTGAAAGTTATGCTCTTAACTCAATTTCATTGAGCAAACAACTTTATGAATGCCAAACTGCAAGTTGATAATAAACGTATAAGTGATGATCTTATATTGATTCATCTTAATAGATCACATGAAAGGTGAACGGCCCATATTCATCTTTTATACTTTTCAGATTTCGAGGGATCAAATTTCAACATTAGTTGATCCAACCAACTTATCATGAGAACAAACAACATTAAAAGTAATGAAGTTTTTTCTAATTCTTCAATATATGTATGTTCAATACCCAGTATGCATATTTTTGGGATGTCGCAATCGTGCATGTTAATTTATGAACTTTTATTCTAGCAAACTCAAAGTTTACCATGACATGTACTTTTTACTTTAGTAAATTTCAAATTTACTATTACATGAATAAAATTCAGATTTACTACTTCAGAAGTAGATTTCAAAATAACTCTTCTCAGTTATTCTTCCTCTTTCGGAGGTGAGTTGTGTGTGACACAATCACAATCAAGTGCATGTTTATATTAATAAGCTTTAATAAATATTATCAAAGTCACCCTAGGGAATGGCTCTGTGCTTATAATAATCAAAATTTTATTCTCAGGAATGAAATATAATCGTGCGTTAAGCCTATCAATTTATGATAGCTCATAACTTCTTTCAAGATATTGCTACTTCAAGAGCAAATCGAGGCATACATATGACGTTGAGAATTTTTCTCTAACATATCTTACAATCATAATATGCGTGTGAAAATATCACCACTTTTGATGATCATTATCATATTGTCCCTCCGCGCGTATATTCGTCCATTCAATCACTTGTATTCTTTCAGACATATTATGCACTACTACCACATACACTTCAAGAATAAAGTAAGTTGTTATATTTTAGACTTATCATATATTGTTACCACATTCACTTCATGGAATAGAGCATATTCAATGGGTCGAATTTCATGATTTTTCACCAAATACCCATTATTTTGCATTAGCCATCAGAATATCATCAATATGGTGCATTGAGATTCAAACTCAATATCTTATTCACATAAAGGCATCTTAGGCAATTAATCGTTGGATTTTGAACCAAACATCTTATCATCATGATAAAATTTGAATCCACCGTCTTACTCTCAATCAATAATATAATAGGCCAAAGTGTAATGAAATTTATCATTGAGCCTTTAAAATTTATCACGTTATAATTTTATATAAGTGAATTTAATTTCTATAAAACATGAGATATAACAATTATAAAATTAAATATTGTACAATTAATGCATGTATAATATTAACAGAGAATGAATTTATTTGATTATAATAAGTCTTTCCAATTAAAAGACAAACAACTACAAAGTAAGAAATCTGAGTGCATTGTTTTTTTTCAGGTCTTGCCACTTAAAAGTTATTTACCAAATCAATTATCAACTGCTAGCAATAGTCATACTATATTTCTGCCGAGCAAATAAAATATCGTGCTTGCGGATGAAAAACAATTGTTTACCTTGCTTACCTTAGAGATAATAACTAAAGACTCGTGTTGATAACGTGTTATGAAATATAAAATAAAGAAGAATAATGGAGAGAAAAGAGGGGGATGCTTCTTTATTTCTATTGAGGGGTGAGAGGTCATAAAATTGAAGATTGAGGATACAATAAACAAAACTCTAATATTTATAGAGAAAAATACTCTTAGTTTCCGATTAAAAGACAGATACTTCAAATCCTGATAGATATCAACTAGATCTTGATAGAACTAATTAGATCTTGATAGACATTCACTATAATATAAATATGTTTATAACAACTAATTTAGCTACACGTGCCTCGCACGTGTAACTTTTGATTATTTAAAATTAGAAGATTTTATCTATTACGAACGTTTTAAATGAAGTGCAAAAAACTCAAAACATATATTTTATTGTAAGCACATATATATTTTACCATTAGAAATTTCAAGTGGTTAATGTATTTAATATATTTTAGATGTAGATGTAGATTTATAGACTTTTTAAATCTTCATAAAATCAAATTTACTTGATTTAAAATTCTTAAACTAATGAAAAAAATATTAGTAATCATTAATTCTGATGAATAAGGAAAGTTTTACCATAAATATATTTAATTAATTTTCAACTATTAAATATTAAAAAAATAGTGAAAAGATGATTGTGTATAAAATAAAGATTTTTAATGAAGGGCAAAAAGATCAAACGATATTTTTAAGGTCCTTCACACTTTTAATATATTATACATATAGATTAACATTTTTTAATTATTTGAATTTTATTCATCGAGCAATTTGAGGCGCAATAAAAATGTTGGATATATATATTTGAATTTTAATATATATATATATAGTAAATATTGGATAATCTTGACTTCTTTGTGTATTTATTTAAAACTTCTACTATCTTTTTCTTATACGTTACAAGAAAAAGTCAATTCAAAGACACATTTTGTGGTAGTTTTACAGATTGCTGGTTGCTTTAATTGGACAAACAAAGCAAGTTTCTATCTATAATTATGTGAAATGAAAGTGGGATTTTTTGCCAGATAAATATATTAATTTAGTAAATATAGATTATAGATTAGACCAAGTCATCCACTCTGCTCATGTAACCTTTTGTTTAACTATCATTCCCATTATAAGGGATATTGTTTAATAAACTTAAATCAACCGTCCATATATATTAAACATTATTATTTGGATAGTCTAAATTCTCAGTGCTAGTATAATAATAAAGGAGATTTTAGAAAAAATGTTATGGCATGCTTTTAAAATTAAGAATGTTATTTATTTATTTTCTCAATTTTTTGATATTTTTCTTAATTTTCATATTTATGCGATTTATTAGAAAATGTAAAAATTAATTCTTAATTACAAAATTAATTCTTAATTATATTCTATTAATTATCAATTAATTTTTTAGTTTAGATAATCAAGAGTCATTATCATTAATTTATTTAATCATTTATAATATAATAAAATAATACTATATAGCATAGAGTTGGGCAGGTACCACACAATACGTGAATTGGGTCATGACATGTACGATGACTTTAGCATCTTGGAGATTGTAATAATTAGTTGAATATTTTCCGCATTTATGGTTATTTCTTAGTTTTTGAGATGTTCTATATTTTATAGTGGATGACCTGATTATCCTGTCTAAAGAAAATGGCTAGATATTGAGGTTAAGATTTGGATTAGATGGTTCTCTGACTGGAGGGTTGGCGTAAGTGCTACTCACGACCATTTGTGTCGTGACAGTACTAAAATTATTTGTGTTTTCTTTCTAATTTTTTTTTGTTTTCAAATTGTTTTCATTTATTTTTTTGCTTTTTCTCACAATCCAATTCTACACATCTTTTTGCTTATTTATTTTTATTTTTTTTTACTCCCTTTCCTATATCAACTATCAAAAATAATTTATTCTAGCATATAATATATCAAATTAGTAGCAGTCGATATGTATTGTTCTAATTGTGATTATATTCACATGTTATATCATATATTGATAGGAGATCATATAAGATCAGTGCATTCGTTCAAAAATACTCATCAATCCTATCATAATCATATTGTATGTACAATATAGTATACGTATCATCACTAAAAATATGTTACTCATGCAATTAAGTACCAAATATAATATTTATCAGGATAATCGAATACTAATGATGAATTTTTATCTTAACTAATAATTTCATGTAAGTTACAAAACAATAAAGAACAAAAAGAAGAGTAGAGAGAGAATAGAGAGTGATTCTTATTTCTCTTGAGGGATGAGAGAAATGAACAAAACCCCTCTATTTATAGGGGAAAATTACTCCTAATCTGAGTAAAAGACGTGTAACGCCCCGAAATCGAATCCCGAAACGTCACACGGTGCTTAAGGTCACAAGTGACCCCAAGCTAACCCTTCATCTGGCATAACCCAAAGCAACTGAATAAAATACATAAAATAGAAGGAATAATGTGGAAACAACCCATAACTTAGTCTGACCAACATGAAAGTAAATTTACACGGTCATAATTCTGCTCATATATATACAAATCTAAAACTGAATACACTGACTACTAGTGACTGTCTATGAAGCCTCTACTAGCATTGACCAAAGATAGTCGGGTCATGACTCCCAACTACCCCTACTCAATACGACTGAATACAGAAAATACAATACACCTCAAATCTGAACAACTCAAGTCCCTGAGTCAAAAGGACTAATCACTAGCCGATAGAGAGCTACGACCCAGCTGAACATGATATGTGCGCTACAGATTGTACCTACATTTTGGTAAGAATGTAGCCTATGGAAATATGTGGGTTAGCACTTTGAAATGTACTGAGTATGTGGGGATGCATGCAACAATATAAATGGTATAATCAATTTCATGAAAACATGCATACGGACAATGATGCCTCACTTGGCTTGAGTTATATCAAATCATACTTTTCGTAATTTCATAATAAACAGTTCATATGATAAAATCTCGTAATCCACGTAAATCATTATAAATCATAAATTATGATAAATCATCCTAAATCATCATAAATGATCATATCGTCAAAAATCATCATAGGTAATTATAAATCATCATAAATAACCATAAAACATCATAAACATCTCAACTCTTTGACTCAAATCTCGGAGTGACTCGATAATTCAAGAAACTTAATTTTATGGACATGGGAGTTTCCTATAACCGACAACCCCACGTGAGCTACGTGGAATACCAACGTTTGAAACCCCCATTGGCGGGAGCGTCATACTCTTTGCCAAGGAGTACGACCTTAAAACTGCAATAATCACCATCGGGCTCTCTGGCCAATAATATCGTCATCAAACAACCCTACGGTGGCACATAGGTTTGGGAAAATACCAAATTTTCCTCTCGGTGCTAAGTACTAATCCCCGACAAGCTCAGAACGCGTTAGGAAATCCACCACAACATCACAAGGATCTATCATAAAGACCAAATCAAATCTCTTTCTCATTTATCAAATCATATCAATTTGTGGATTCCTAACTCAACACATTTTAGCTCAAAACATTTTAATCTTCCTCAACATCAACAAGGTATCAATGCATTGAACCATAACCGACTCGACATTTGGACAAGGATATGAAGACTCAATACATAATATTTTCAACAATTTAACTCATCAAAATCATCCGGAAAATACCAAGACTCATTGCAACTTTAATATCAACATACCTAATAACTCAAATCGTCATAAGGAAGCTCAAAATTTGACACATGGCTCGAAAATATTTGAAAATACCAATAATTTATTCTTGAACTTAAAACGTGGATACATGTTCAAAATATATCAATTCTTGATGGAAACACCAAGAATCCCAATATTAAATCTCAATTCCTAGAAAGAAAATAGTCAAATACTCATGTGATTCAAAACTTACAATTCAAATCTTTATAAGTTCATAATCGAATTATTTAGACATAATTCAACTTACAGAGCCATATGAATCCATTAAATAATTATAATTGGCAAGCTTGAACAATTTACATATATACATAATCAAAATCCCATGGTAGGATATCTTGGAAATAAATTCATTTGCCAAACTCATAATAATCCATAATAAAAATTAAAGATACGGGCACAAGAACAGAAGAATTATTCTTGTTCAAAGCCCCACATACCTAAAAATGGAAGATGAATATGAACATCCGACTCCGGAACTTTATTCACGAAAATAAAGAGTGCTTCTCGAAGCCCTTAACATGATCAACTCGAATCCCAAATCAATTTGAAATTTTTACGGTTCAATCAAGAGACATAGAAGGATGAAATTTGGAGTAGTAGGGTTGGAGTTTGAGCCTTAGGAAATTTTGGAGAAAAATGAGCTAGTGAATGCTCTTAATGGACTTAAAATCATGGTTTACTCGGATGGATTGGAGTGGAAATGACCAAAATACCCTTAAAAATCAAATAATGTCAAATCTGTCCTTTGGTGGACTATTTTGATAGGTTGAAGTAGATCGACCATAACTTTTTGCTCCGATGGATAAATTGGATGAAACCAATTTCATTGGAAAGAGGACTCTCAGAGATTTCTGTTGATATATAGTATCTCACCCAGATCATTATGTACAAGGAGTTATGATTATTTGAAGTTGACCCTAAAATGCGCCTGACCTCAGTATTTTTTTCCTGCACATTTACTGTTCACCACTATTCACGGTTAGATCGGAATGATCATAACTCATCACTCGAGTGTCCGGTTTGGATGATCCACATATCGTTGGAAAGCTTATTCGATGCTCTACGGGATGACGGATCGCATATCCAGAAATTCCACACAGAAAAATTATTAATCATGATAAAGAATAGAATTCAACACATTTTCATCCGAGATCTTAACGGACTCTTGGAAAGATAAAAAGGCTTTAACAACTCAACAAAATTTGGGAGCGAAATATTTAACGGGAAAACTCAGGATATCACAAGACAGATGCTTCAAATCCTAATAGATTCAAAGTAGATCTTGATAGACATTCACTATAATGTAAATACATTTATAACACTCCCCCTTGAATGTGTAATTGGTAGATAATATGCCTCGGTAAAACCTTACTAGAAAAATCTAGTAGGAAAAAAATCAAGTCAAGGAAAAAGAGTGCATATCTCTAATAATACGCATTTCGGCTGCCCCAATAAAAACTTTACAAGGAAAACCCAGTGGAACAAAACCTTGTAAGGAAAAAAGAATACAACGCGTATTAACTCCCCCTAATGAGAACATCCTTGACCTTTGCATCTCGATCTTGTGCAGCACCTTCTTGAAAATTGCAATTGGAGAAGATTTGGTGAATAAATCAGTCACATTGTCAGTTGAACAAATCTGTTGCACGTTAATATCAATATTCTTTTGTAGCTCATGTATGTAGAAAAGTTTTGGCAAAATGTGCTTCATTCTATCTCCATTTATGAATCCTCCCGAAAGATATGCTATGTATGCTGAATTATCTCTGTATAAATTTATGGATAGATTGTCATATTTCACACCACATTTTTGTCGAATGAGATGTATCATGAACCTCAACCATACACATTCTCGGCTTGCTTCATGAATAGCTATTATTTCAGCATGATTCGATGAAGTGGCTACGATAGATTGCTTTGTATATATCCAAGATATGACAGTACCACCACATATAAACACATAGCCTATTTGAGACCGAGCTTTATGTGGGTCAGATAAGTACCCAACATCAGCATGACCAATAAGATCGGGACTGCAATCTTTAGAATAAAACATGCTCATGTGTTTTATCCTATTTTGATGTCTCATAGTAGGAGCAGAAATATACCTTGCTAACAAATTGACTGAAAAGGATATAGGCCTTGTAGTATTTACAAGGTACATGAGTGCATCAATTGCACTAAGATATGACACTTCATAACCAATCCAATTCGATATATTTCGAATTTCAAAAAATAATCTATTGCTTTGAAAACTTTCCAAGAGTTCCAATGATGTTCAAGCAATAAGCTTATACAATATAAAGATTATAAATAAGTTTCCCAAAAACTTTTATATGCTTCAAGCAGTTTGAATCCTTAAAAGTTTTCACATAAGTTTTGTCAAGTGACAATATTCAACATTTCATGAGTGACATATTCAAGTGTCTGGACTGCAAATCAAATAAGTTTTACTCTTATCAAAATGCATCCTTTCATGTCACTTGATAAATATTTCTACGTCAGCATGCTTAAATAAATATAGAATTCAGATCCTCGTAATCTTTCACAATATTGCGCCAATATTGTGTCAAAGATATTGATGATATATTATTTTGTATCGGTTCACAGTGCGACATAACATTTGAGATCTCATCACTTCATTATTTTCAGGTACATGAACCTCTCATAAGGTTTCATGAAGTGATATGTCGTAGGCTCTTCAAGAGCTCATTGCCTTCTTATTATGATTATTTGCTCCTTATTTTTTAAGGACTATTTAATTTGGAATCGATCAATCTACCACGCTTCACGCATTCATAGACTTTGTCCTTTAGGAACACAAAATAAGAGCACTTGCGCTTAATATGAGATGCTTTCAGCATTTGACTTGAATTATCTTTTGGATGCGGATATGGTGATAATTCCTAACATATTTCATAGCACTTATAATCTCCACCTTATGTTCGGAAAACTAACATACATCCTCTACTTCTTTGAGGAATCCATCGTTGTGCATTATGGTATATTCATTAATCGTATACCGCACATCAAAAGTATTAGATGGAATAATTGGTTCCCGACCTTGAACCAATTGAGAGGGAAGAAATAATCCTAATTTATTGGTCTAATGCATACAAATGCTATTGCAATATATCATATTTCAGACCAATACATTAAGTTTTGTTCTCATTAACAATGGTTTAGATATTTATCTAAGATATTTAATGCTAAACCATAATCATCAAGATGAATTATCTTGATTACACAATTTGAAAATTATGCTCAATTTATATTGAACAAGTAACTTTATGAATGTCAAACGTAGGTTGACCATGAACGTACATGTGATCATCTTATTGATGCATCTTTTCAACATATCACATGATAGGTGAACGGGACCTTATTCACCTTTTATAATTTTTAGATTTGAAGGGATCCAATCCCAATATTAGTTGGTCCAACCAACTTATCATGAGAACAAACGACATAAACAATTCTTGAAGAATGTTCTAGTTCTTCAATACATGCACATCTTCGAGATGTCACAATCGTTCATATCAATTTATGAACTTTTATTCTAGTAAACTTCAAGTTTACCATGACATGTACTTTTTCTTTAGTAAATTTCAAATTTACTATTACATGAATAAATTTTAGATTTACTACTTCAAAAGTAGATTTCAAAATTATTCAACCTCTTTCGGAGGTGAGTTGTGATCAAGTGCACGTTTGCATTAATAAGTTTCTCATTCCCCAGGAATGGAATATAATCGTGCCTTAAGTCTATCAAATTATGATAGCTTATAACCTCTTTTAAGATTTTGCTATTTCAGAAGCAAATCGAGGCATTCAAAATATAAATGGTTCCAAACCAATTATTTTTCCTCAAATCCAACAATTATTATATTATTAGTAGCAAAAAACAGATAACATAAAGAATTACTAACCTTGAAATTACCTTTAGATTTATAATCTCACTTAGAAAATATATCAATCATAGCATAAGATTGAATAAAAATTATACATATCTTTCACTTTTCAAAAGTGTTCCACTGTATATAAACAAAGTGATTAATATTAAAGAAGTCATACATTCTAACATGTCTGTTTATGTAAGTTTGTTATACCTTCACTGTAACAAACGGTTCGAACCTTATGTTGTTATAGTAATTTGAAGAAAAATGTATGTGGCATAGGCAAAAGGCAAAATTTATTGTTGTTGCATCTACACGTAATAAGTGATGATAAAATACTATACCAACAACATTCAAAAACTACTAATTACTTACCTGATGACTACTTAAATCAATTTTCTCAATAAAATATTATTAAACTCACCAATTACAATACTTCTGTAATCATATTGCCTTGTAGTCTCGTTAGTTTGACTATTAGAACTTGTTATAACTGATAGATTGATTGAACTCTTGAATACATATACTAATATAAATCAAATATTTACAGATCAGTCAAATACAGAGAGATTCTTACCATATATAAATGGGAATTAATGGAGTTACCTCATAAAAGGATATGAGATGGTCAAACCTTACCATCTAGCCACCGCCGATGTTACGTCAAAAAGAACATCAAAACAAGGCAACTTAATTCATTCTAATATTAGAGACTCGTGTTGATAACGTCTTATAAAACAATAAAGAACAAAAAGAAGAGTAGAGAGAGAATAAAGAGTGATTCTTATTTCTCTTGAGGGATGAGAGATCATAAGATTGTCAATACAATGAACAAATCCCTCTATTTATAAAGAAAATTTACTCCAAATCCTAATAGATATCAAAGTAGATCTTGATAAATCTTGATAAACATTCACTATAATGTAAATACATTTATAACCATACATGATTTCACTAATTATTCATACTATTAGTGACAAAAGTAAGGTCATAATAAATATAATTTTGTATGGCCGAAGTTTACACCATTTAATTATAAACTCAAATTGCCGCTTTTTCAACAACATACTTTTAGGACAAATTTTTTCTTTATCCTCAATACAACTATTTTCAAGACGTGTAACGGATTGACTATAAAATTAGTGATGAAATATTCATGCTCAATCTGGTAGACAAGTTTTTTCTTTATCCTCAATCTGGTAGACGTTTTTGCTACAAAATTTGTGCATTATTACCAAAAGTATTGTCATTCATGCTTCTAGAACTAACTATAAAATATTATACTTAATTTTTTCATGAAGTGAATAATTAGTAACACATTTATACGGTATCTAATAAATTTATGGTCAAAAATCACACTTGTTGTACTAGTTTTAGTCAAATTCTCATAAATTCAATGACATTAAAAGAGAAAGTAAATATATTTTCAGATTAAGATTTTGTGAGATTTTCTGGATCAGACTAAATTGAAAACTTTATATATAAAACTCCAGAAACCTCTCTGTTCTTTTGGCATCATACTCATTTTCTCACCATGACTCTCTCCTTCATCAACATTATCTTCTTGTTGTTGATATTGGTCACTCCCCCTTATCTTTTGCTAGCAAAAAAATGCTTTCTGAGCAACAAGTATGAGGTACATGTTATCAATAATCTTACTTCTGATTCCCCTCATCTGAAAATTCATTGTGCATCGAAGAATGATGACTTGGGTTATCATTATCCTGCCATATATGAAGACTTTAATTGGTCATTTTGCCAACCCGTTTTTGGCAAAACTTTATACTTTTGTCACTTTTGGTGGAATTTAAAAGAAAAATCTTTTATTGTGTTTAATGATTACCAGTTTTGTGTTAGTGATTCAACAATTCCCAATCCTAAGAACAATTGCAAATGGGAGGTTCGACCAGATGGTTTTTATTTGGAGATACATAATACTACTGGTGCATCATCCTATATGTATCACTATTTGGATTGGTCTTAGGGAACATGATAGATGTTTGTGTTCTTATTTATATTAAGTGAGAAGGAAAAGTAAGAATAAGATTTCAGTTTTTCTCTCTTATTTATCCCTATCTTACTGTTTTAGATTTTAAATTTGATATCTATTTATTTTTCGTTTATATGAGTTCAGTCAGTACTACCCCTTGAATCTTATCACGTCTTCTGTCACTTAATCCTCCCATCTCAAATATTTGTGTTTCTTTGTTACACTCGCACTAAGAATATTGAGTTGGAAGATTTTTTTTGAAATATAAAAATTATTTTTACCCTTATTTAAAACATAATCTCTCTTCATTAAATATTTACTCTATTTATATGTCATCTTGAGGCATTTGTAGTGTTCAAAAACAATTACTACAAATGATAAAATAAGAAAAAAATATTTTGTCTTGAACTTCTAATATAACAATAATCTGAGACAATTCAAGCAGTAGTTGACTGAGTGTGACGTGAACTTTTCATTTTGAAAGGTTTTTGTCACGATTCAAAATCTCAAGGATTTTGATGGCACCTACCCCAACCCAATCATGATAGGTAAGCCAACTCAACAACACAGATAATTCAAAATAAAGACAATAATATTAATATACATTCATACAAGCTACTACTAACGAAGAGACCTCAATGAAACTGAACAAAATAATCCAAAATTTTAAGACCCGAGTTCTAATATAAGTACAAGAATGATTCTAATAAATAATATCAATCTAAATACAAAGTTGCCAATGAAACTAAGTAAGACAAAAAAATAAAGATAGATGAAATTGAGATAATAGTTGGGGTCTATTGGAAACAACCTCTCTACTTCACATGAGTTAGTGGTATGATCTGTGTACACTCTACCCTCCCCAAACCCCACTATGTGGGAATACACTGAGCATGTTGTTGTTGAAATTGAAATAATTCAAATACAAAGTTGTCCATGAAACCAAGTAAGACAAAAACAAAGATGAAATTGAGACAATCTCCTATTAATAGAGCTCACCGGCTTCAAATACCACCAAATACATGATTAAGAACTGTCCTATCCACTCGAATCGAGATCTGAATCGATAGAATACAGAACAGTAGGATTGATTACAACCAATAGTACTTAATAGGCATCATAGGCTAACCGAGCATAAAAGAATACTGAACTAAACTTGCAGGTAGAAAATTCCAGCAATTCACTAGCCATAACCATTAAAAACACCACTATAGCTGGTAGTGATGGTGGTAATAATAATAATAACGCTATACAATTGTATGAACTGAAATAAAAAGGCGAATATGTAAGAACTTGATTCAATGAAACTTTCTCTTTCATGTGCTTTGACTATTCTATCCCTACCTGTGGTTGCTGTGATGTTTCTGGGGTATGAGAATGGTCGGCATGATTCTCAATGCATTCGGCACGATTTGTGCGAGATTATGATTTTTAGATGGTAAAAAGGCCTTATAATTGACTTTGATCAATATTTATTGTTCTGTATGTCGAATGACAAAACGGACTGTGCCAGCAGATTCAGAATGTCGATTTTGAATTTTTAGCATGGTTGGTGTGATTTTATGGCTTTTGAATCCCATTTTGATTCTTAGTTTGAAAAATTAAGAAATTGGGTCTCAGAGTCAATTTTGTAAAAACAATATTTTAAAATAAAATGTCGCAATTGAGTTTGAAATGTCGAATATAGTCTAGTTGCATATTTCATTTGCCTGCATGGAATTTTGAAAGGATCCTGAGGGTTTGATCAACAACTTTGCATATTTTAGCAAAGTTATTGGTGGACCAAAATCTGGTGCAGCCTACTTTAGCGACCGTGAGACCGCTAAAGCGATACCCATCCTAGCAGCCTAATGCCACTAAAGCAAACGCTAACCTCTTTAGCAGTTAACCCGTGTAGGGACGGACCGCTTTAGCGGTAGACCCGCGCCAAAGCGGTTAGCGCTGGGTAACTATAAATAAGCCTTTCTTGAATTGTTCTTCCATTTTTGAGTTTGAGCTTCGGATCAAGAGGAATTTGGACGATTCCTTTCATTTTTGAGCTTGGGTAATCTCCAAAATCACTATTTCAATTATTTTTCTTTGATTCTCTTCATCTAAAATTCGTTAAAAAGTGATTTCAAAAATGGAATTTGGGAATTTGGAAATTTTGGCCCGAAAGACCTAAAATAGTTTTTCTTCAATTTAAATCTCATTTTAAACCCGTTTTCACTTGAATTTTCTTATATGACTATCTTTAATTATGGGTAAGATGTTTAAAAATTAAAAAAAATAATTTTACCCTTTCTTTTCAAAAATTCATTTCGGGAGTTCGTTTTGACCCCTATTTAAAAATAGGCAATATGGGTATTATTGACTTTCTTTTGACTTGCAGATTTTATAATTATATGTTTTAGTTATTTTCAAGGTCATTTGAGAAGGAAAAAGCTCCTCATAAAGAGTTTTAGGCTTGAATTTCATCATCACGAGATAGGTTATGACTTAACTTTCTTCAAACTGGGTTGAATAATTAGTATTTATATAAATGTATGTTATGGGCTAGATAATAATCATGTAAATAATGTTATTATTGTTGTGTGTCTGTGTGGGGGCTTGTGTTGTTGTTATTGGTGATCTGAGATGATAATTGCTGTGCGTGGCCCGTGTAGGGCCTTATTTGATATTATTGGCCTTGTGCATGCATTTGGTTGCTCTTTTCATGATAAAAATTTCTAAGTAAGGGTTAATGTGAAATTACTGATGTTTTACTTGAATTTCTCACTCTAATGGTACATGGCTTATACATACTCATGGTTGCTTGATATATTGTGTGAATTTTGGGCTCACTTGTATATTTATTGGTTGTATTTTGAGATATTCATACTGATTTGGTTATGATTATTACATCTTCATATCATCTATATATTCATGATATATTGGTACCATTGTGGAGACACTGATTTTTGATAGAAATTAGACATTCTTACAAAATCCTCTATCGTGACCCATTAGTCAGAGAGGAGATATGAATATTGAGATTGAAATTGAGTATTGAGATAGTATCTAGGTTGCGAACCCCCCATGATCCTACTTGGTAGTGCTGAGGCTCGGTAGGTATACACGGAGGTTATGCGATAACCTCGATCATATCATATCATATCATATCATCATTATCATTCACATTGTATTTCATCCACTTATGCATCTTTAGTATTGTGTTTATGTATTTTATCCGGTACATGTTTATTCTATTTCTTTTACATTCCTATTTCCTACCTATGTGCTATATTTAGAACAATTAGTGGAGATGGTGTGAGCTACCATTTGGGGTATTTTCTACTTGCAGGTGTCGTGCTCATTATATGTATTTACATACCTTATTTCTACTTTGCTCAGTCGGCCTAGGATACCTACTGAGTATAAGTAGATCATACTCATCCCTATTTTTTCCGTTTAGTCCCGATCCAAGTACAAGTGCACCACACGTAAGAGTGATTTGATATATTCGAGGTTGAAAGAATGTTGATGTGACACTTCTTAATGACCTCAATTTTTTTTTCTTTTCTCTTCTTTTTTTTGACATATTTCTATATTTTTATAATTAATTTCTACTACAATATAAATGACTTATCAATAAAAGTTCAATTAAATAATTCAATGCAAAAAAGAAAAAAAAAGAAGAAGAAGTTGAATCAACCCACGTTATACGAGAAAATTGAAGGAAAGGTGTCTTTTAAGTCTTGAATGAAGGATTGATGATATTGACCAACTTAAAGAGTCAAACATCATTAGGAAACTTGATTAAGTTAATTGTGGACTTGATTAATATTTTAAAAACTTTTTAATCTTTTCAAACATACAAATCAACCCACACCCCTTTTCAATCCAAATCAACCGTCTCTCTCCTCTCTCTCTCGACAGCTTCTCTCAACTCTCTCCCAACTAACAATTCTGCAAAATTCTCCCTTCAATCCCTGACGTCTTCAACCTCTGGTGGACAAATAGCCGAGCGAGTTCCCTTTCGAATTTCAACCGTCAATCGACGTGAAGACTTCTCCGGCGACAACAACTTTGAGTTCTTCGTCGTCCCATTGTCTTTTTCACAGATAAAAAATTATGAAGAAACAGAGGAACTTGAGCCAACTACTCTTCTAATATTGGTTAACAATTTCAATATTTCTAGCTTAAATTTGAAATGTGGACTGAATAAACCCTAATTTATGGCATTTTTTCTTCTTGTTGTCGAACTGTTGATTCGAATTTGTTGGTGATTTTGGTCATCGTTGATGTTCTTAGTGTGTGTGTGATGTGTTATTATTATTGAGTTGATTTGTTGTTCTTCTTGGTAAGAATGGTGTTGCAACAGATGAAATATTTGATGCAACATATGAAACATCTAATGCAACAGATGAAAATATCTGATGCAACAGATGAAAATCTAATGCAACTATGAAAATATGATGCAACAAATGAATAATCTAACAGATCATTCATCTATTACAATAGGCAACTCTTCTGTTTGGAAGAAACCTTAACAATATTGATCCAACAGATAACTCATTTTGTAACAAATGAGTGATATATTTCAATAGATCAGTGATCTATTTTATTAGTTCCAATAGATTACTCATCCGTTGCAATAGGTTGATTATATGTTGCAACAGATAACCTAAAGATGAGTGATCTATTATTACTATTTTCAACGGATTAGTCATCCGTTGAAACAGGTTGGTTATATGTTGCAATAGATAAACTACTTGGTACAACAAATTAGTGATCTATTTTTATGGTTTCCAATGGTTTACTTATCCATTGCAACGGTTGGTTATATGTTGCATCAGATAAACTATCTGGTGCAACAGATTAGTGATCTTTTTTTACTATTTCCAACGGATTACTCATCCTTGCAACAGGTTGGTTATATGTTGCAATAGGTAACCTTCCTGGTGCAATAGATAAGTGATTTATTTTTACTGTTTTCAACAAATTACTCATCTGTTGCAACATGTTGGTTATTTATTGTAATAGATAAACTACCTGGTGCAATGGATTAGTGATCTGTTTTTATGGTTTCCAACGGTTTACTCATATGTTGCAATGGTTGGTTATATGTTGCATCAGATAAAGTATACGGTGCAACAAATTAATGATCTATTTTTACTATTTCTAATGGATTACTCATCCTTGCAATAGATTGGTTATATGTTGCAACAGATAAACTTTCTGGTGTAATAAATGAGTGATCTATTTTTACTATTTCTAATGGATTACTCATCCATTGTAGCAAATTGGTTATATATTGCAATAGATAAACTACCTGGTGTAACAGATTTGTGATCTGTTTTATGGTTTCTAATGGATTACTCATCTGTTGCAACAGGTTGGTTATATGTTGCAACAGACAAAATACCTGGTGTAACAGATTAGTGATCTGTTTTATGGTTTCCAACAGTTTACTCATACGTTGCAATGGTTAGTTATATGTTGCATCAGATAAAATACCTGATGTAATAGATTAGCGATCCATTTTTATTGTTTCCAATGGTTTACTCATTCATTGCAGCAGGTCGGTTATATGTTGCAACAAATAACATACCTGGTGCAATAGATGTATGGTTTGTTTGAACTGTTATTTTATCATTGTGCATGTTTGATTTACTGTTATCTTTTTTTTTTTAATATGCATTAATTAATTATAATCTATTTTATGTTCTTGTTAATTTAAGATAATATGACTCCCAAAAGAAAAAAAACCTGAATCAAGTTCAAGTAAAGGAACAAGTGCAGCAGCTTGGCTACATCCGCTACTCTATGAGCTTGCTTTACAAGCATCATCTCAATCGGGAGCAGAAGATACTGAACACTGGGAGGAGGAATATTTCAAAAGAGATGATCCAAATACTAATAGCCCTTTAGCCAAAGAGTTGGTCAAAACCTTTAGTATTGATTGTTATCTTATGAGAATGTAGTGCGATGGTGCCACAGATTAAACGGGTAATTTTATGGTTAAGTCAACCATGGGAAAATCTTTCGATGCCTTCAGAAAAATACTTCGAGAACAAATATTAGATTCTTATTTTAGGAAAAGCTGCTTTGGGCAATATCTTGATTTGTCGAACGACAACAATGCTCGTTTCCAGATGAAAATGATATACGATCTTCTCAAGTGTAGATTTATGTATGAAAAGAAAGATAAGATGGATGAGGTGTGGATAAATTACTTTGGCATGCCTGTTTATTTTGGTTGGAAGGAGTTTGCCATAGTTACTGGACTAAAATGTTATCCTCCTTCTCCTTCTCAAGTTATACCTACTCTAACCTAAAAAAACACCCCGCACACCCAAAAAGGGGCAAAGGCAAGTTGAGTGATCGTGATGACCTAGTGTCCATTGTTGGTCCAAGCTTCAAAAATAAAAATTTGATAGAAGCGTTGAAAGGTAAAGGACTCTCAAATAAACACAAGCAATCATTGTGCTTGGTTTGGTTTGTACATAATATTCTTTGGGCGAGAGACGTTAACAACAACATAAGCCTTAGTTTAATAAATCTCTCAGAGGATCTTGAGGCATTTAACAGCTATCCTTGGGGTTATGGAAGCTTCAAAATGACTGTTAAATATTTTTTGACTTCGTTAACACTAAAGAAAGTCCACTTATATGGCTTTCCATGGGCCTTCATGGTAAATATTTCTTTTATCATGATATGATTCATTTTTTTTATTTAATAATACTTTTGATTTGGCATTATGTTATAGGCTTGGGCATTTGAAGCTATTCCTTATTTGAGATAACAAGTGAACTACCAGGAAGAAGTTTCCTGTCCAAGAATCCTAAGATGGTTGTCGGCCAAAACTGATAAAAATGCAAAATTTTTTGATCTTTTCAATCCCCCGAAGGAAGCAGTAAGTCCAATTCTAATCAAGTTTTTGTTTTAATTAATAATTATTTTAAATGATTTCATCATCATTCTAATATATGTACTAATTTATTTTAGATTATCCATACGTGGCTTGTTTCGACCAATCAAGAGTTGAAGATGCCATTTTTTTTACTTTACGGTTTGTGCAAACTTTATGGGCCCCTAAGGTCGTTGATGGAATAAAAATGAAATTGTTTGGAGCAACAACCATCACAAGAAAAAACAATTTGGAGGGTGGGCTTGTTGCTATTGATAATGGTAGTGGTAGTAGTGCTACTGTTGGGGATAATGATGCTCCTCTTACAGTTTTTGAAATAATAAGCCATCATGATTATGATCATACTGGTTGTATAGATTTTTCTCCAGATTTTCCCACATCTAACTAATGTTCTGCATGCAAATGTCAAGACTGCAAGGCGATGATGGAGTGATTAATGCACTAACTGCTTCTGTAAAAGAATGATATCAAAGAGGGGTGTCATTTCCTCATAGAGAATTTCATATCCATACACTCCACTAGAGATCAAGGTGGCTAAGAAGAGAAGGAAAGATATTTTCAAGGCATCATCAAGCATCGAAAAAAGCAAAATTGCAGCACCTCTATCTTTGTCTTACACCGTTGTTTAGTGTGCAAGGGCCACAAGAGAGCATCATAAGCTGAAGAAGGTGAATGTACATCAGCTATTCCAACAAACAAACAGACATATCTATTTCAATAGATGATACATCTGCTGAAAATTATCAAACAGATATATATATCTATTGCAACTTTTATCTAACCTGTTGTATCAGATGCGTTATCCATTGCAACAGATGAGTCTTATATTGCAACAGATGGGTCATCTGTTCAAAATTATCGTACTGCTCTGATTTACCTGTTTGAATTTATCCCAACAGATGATCTATCTATTGTAATATAAGACTCATCTATTGCAACAGACGGACAATTTGTTGTATATCTATAAGTAGCATTGACAATTTTGGCTTTCCAGGTGGATGTCACAGTAGAAGCTACTACTGAAGAGCATAATATCACATTTGATAATCCATCAACTGCTTACAAAGAAAAAGAAAATGAAGAGTCTGTCAGTTTAGGAGAATAGAAGAATTACCCATTTGAAGGGTTCAACATCTCGGATGAGGCTCCAAAAAAACTAACACAGTTGATCAATGACTATTCAGAATGGATTGCCAATGGGTTGTTAATGCATCATGCCGGCAGGTACATAAATCAATTTTAAAGATATTGGTTTATACAATTCATGTTCTAAGAACATGACATTAACAAATATAAATCATCATGTAGAAAACAAAATGATGAATACTATAAAGTGAATGAATCGAGTCTTGATTTTGATATGTTCGACTTTGTTGTAGCACATGCGGAATGAAGAATTGGTTCTATTTGATGTCACAGCCCCAAACTTACTGGAATAATGAGGTTTAAATGTCATACATATTACTATTAATTAATACTTTATTTAATTGTATCTGCGTATTAATTTTTTTACTGTGTAATCCAAAATATTTGATAATATGTGCAGCACATTGATGTCATTTTTTACTACCTCCGAAAGAAGGCCAAGTTGCAAACACAAGAACAATACAGATACACGATAGACAATTGTTTGTACAAAGTTTACATCAATAATGCCTACGATAGGTATTGTCAACAACAGCTGAAAGTTTTTTGAAATGAGTAATTCTTAATCAACATCATCAAAGGTTTTAGCATTCCAGCTGGCTTACCTTGACATTTGGTCGACGAAGTGTACATCCCAATCAATTGTGGTGATGAATTCCATTGGGTGTTGACTGTCGTCATTCTAAAAGAGAGGCGCATCTGAGTTTATAAATCGATGTCGTGAAGGAGACGTTTTAGACCGTCGTCTGAGATACAAAAGCTGGCTAAAATATTATCGACTTACCTTGATATGAGTGGCTTTTTGAACCAAAAGGTTCGTACTGATTGGTCGATGATAGAAGCATACCAGAATAAAATAGGTAATCCATTTGATGTACAATATGTTGAAGGAATTGCTCAACAAACCATTGGTAGCCTATAAGTTTAAGTGTCATGATTTAGTTTCATTTCACAAATTTCACAACGCTTGCATGAACTGCCAGATATGAATTATTTATTTTTTTAAAATGCAGGGATTACAATTTTTTTGTTGCCTCCAATGCCAAGTATTTGAGCAATGAATTACAAGTACCAAATGATGGACTTGATGCAGGATTACTCAGTAAAAGATATGCTGCTCTTTTTTAGAAATATGGAGAAGCAAAAGTTCATAAGTCGTACGCAAGCGACATTAAAGATCCACGACTACCAAATTTGAATTTTGTAGCACCGAATTAAGAATAATTTGTCCATATTGAGTAGATCGTTATTGCTTGAGTCCATCAATGTAATAACCTATCCTCCTTGGTTTAACTTGTTAATTTATTTGTAGAGTAGATCATTTGTACCCATAATGATTTTCTTATATTTTATTTATTTGTTGAGTTATTTTATACTGTCTATGAATAATTCAATCCTTAGTTTTGAACTGTTAATTGAAATGGAATACTAGATTCATATATCAAAACAGATAATACATCTGTTACAACAAATGACATATCTTATCAAATAGATTTAGACATATATTGCAACATGTAGGTCATCTGTTGAAAATTATATAATATGTCTTCCTACTTTTTTTATTTGATCCAACAGATTACCTATCAGTTGCAACAGATAGATTATATATCTGTTGTGACAGACAGACTGGGAACATCTGCATAATGCAATAGATTACCAACCTATTCCAATAGATAATTAATCTGTCACAACAGGTACTATATCTGTTACAATAGATATACAATCTGTTGCATTATAAAAAATTCAACTTTCGCCAGACATAAAAATTATTGCCACTACATGTAAAGTGAAGTGGCTTGAAATAAAAAAATATTATCATGTTCGTCTCTGTCTTTGTACATATTCTTGTTTATACACGGGCTCCAACCATTTAGTTAGTACCCCATAATCCCAGACCTCTTGCATCTTTCCCACAACGGCGTCGCACATACCGATCATTTCTGTGCCGGTCAGCAAACACTCAATGTATGCAAGCGAGTACTGCCTACACATTGCATCGGTTTTATTTCTTTGGGGCTAGATGTTCTTATTTTGACCTTCAAAATTCCATGATTCCTTCGTCAAGACTTTCGCCGGTAAATGATCCATCAGCTTACTTTGCCTCAACAACTTGGGCAACAACTTCAAGAGTGGCTGCATGTGGGTTAAAAACATATCCTCATTGAAGACAGGTAAGTTGCAGTCATAAATATTAATCTTTCCCTCGTAGAGTAGTATCTCAACAATGAGAAAATATTTGACTTCCACGTTCATGACTGCAAGGATTCTCTTTGCCTCGGTCCAGCTCTTGCCTTGTGAATATAGCCTCTTTCCTCTAATATATTTAATCACGTCTTCATCCTATTGGAACGTAGAAACTAACTTATCAAATCTCTGGCCACCCGAACCAGCTAGCTTACAGAGATCATCGTACATATCCTTGAAATTATTGTAGAAGTTGAGGTCTATTATCCTATCGACAGTATCATAAACATCCAGACACTCTAATTGCCTGCCCCTCATGAGGCAGAGAATTTCATCAACATACTGTGGTATAAGAAGATAATTTTTAAATAGGTTAGTAATTGTAAGAAAGAAAAACACAGTGGAAAGAATCTATTATTACAGAGAGTCCTCTAAATCAGTTCACAGATTACCCAGCTAACGAAACTTATGAAACAGATCTGTATTATGCTAAAATAGATTACACATCTGCTACGTATATTCTTCTTCATGGAGTAGATTGGAAGGCTAGGTTAGCAAAAGTAAACTTAAATTATCCTCATACCACTCACACATATTTGTCATATTCGTTAAGTCTTTGGTGGCAAATGAATGCATAGTGTATTCCTTTTGAATATTCGTCTTATCATTCATGATTTCTTCCAGTTCCTTCTTCTCCTTGTTGCCAATTACCGCGTATGTGTCCACATTCTTCAGCAGCCCCTGAACTTCAACAACTCTTGGAGTGGGAGGAGTTGCAATTTTTTCTATTTTTAGAACAGAGAGAATTTGTCTAATGTTTCTTCTCTTCCTCCTAACCACCAATGTAGGAGTGTATGGCTCCCTTACCTTACTGGATGGTATGACACCCCTCATGGATTTCAACTTCTCGACAGCTTTAGCAATAATCTCTAGCTTTTCAAAGACTTTATCCTTTCTGTCCTTGCACACTTTGTATTTGCAATAAGAATAAGAGAGTGAAGAGGGATGAGAGGGACCACTATAAGGGTGGAAGGGACCGATGTAGGGGTGAGAGGGACCTGTGTAATGGGTGTTTTCAAATGAATTTATTTTTTGTTGAGAACCAACATGCTCATAATCACAACTGGCAGCAGCAGCATCAGGATGGCTACCACCATCATTAACAACTCCACCAGCAACACCCCCAGAAGAAGCACCCAAATCTGTTGCAATTTGAGGTTGGTCATGAAGAGCTTCAACATTAGGCCGACCTTGCCTAACTGCTCTTCTTATGGATATTGTTCCAGCAATTCTTTATTTATTAACTCCACCATTGGGTCTTCTTTTGTATCAACAAGACCTAGAATAAGAAAAGAAGCCATCCCCAACTCATCAACAGTAGGCACAATCCAAGGATGCACAACCCATAAAAATAGACAGGAGGCGTTTAAATCCTATAATAATAATTTGCAGTCAGTTGGGTAACAAGTTAACACAACAAACTTATGCAACAGATGATCTAGCTACTACAATAGTTGATCTGTATGTCATAATAAATTAACAATATATTGTATCAGATTACCCATCTGTTGCATAATCTGTAGTAGATGGGTAATCTGTTGAGTCGGGTTCAGAGAACCAGAGCAATAGATGGTTAATCTGTTACAAAATATGGATCGTCTATTATAACAGATTACCCATCTATTGCACCAATTGCAGTTGAAGGGTAATCTATTGCAACAGATGACCTATTTGTCACAACATATGGAACATCTGTTTCAATATCTTAGATTCTTTGAGGCAAATTATTTTAGTTGAAAGAAGACGTACTGCATCATTCGAAGAGTTAAATAGATCAACCTCCTGCTCCTTTATATTTTTTTGCTACCCTTTGCAGCCGCCAACCATCTAAGGATCCTTTGATGAGAAACCTTATCTGGTAATTCTTGAACTGCTTTTAGAGGAGAGGAATGGCTTCACATGCCCAAGCCTAAAAAATGTAAACAAAAAGCAAGCAAAAAGAAGTCATAATATAACTATATTCAATATAAATTAATGGATAAATAAAAATAGTGATCAGTTTTACCATGAAAGTCCAAGAAAAGCCATATAATATGATCGTCCCTGTGGATAGCTTTGTCAGTAAATATTGGACAGTCAAGTAGTAGTTGTCATATCCTCAGGGATAGTCGTTGAATTTCTAAAAATCATCAGTGAGCACCAACAAATCATCATCTATGACTTTTGTGACGTCTCTTGCCAATAAAACATAATGGACAAACCAAACTAAGCACAATTTCTCCCTATAGTGCTTTAGTATGTCTTTATCCTTGAGATCTGCCATCAAATCCTCCGCTTTGTAGTTACTACATCCAAAAATTCCCAATAACCTATATTTTTTCCCTTGCGTTTGTTGGACCCTTTGTGGGGTGTTTCCTTGATGAGAGGTTCTTCTGAATGACCGCATCTCAAGCCCGTCACTATGGCAAATTCTTTCAACTCAAAACAAACCGGCATGCTACAGTAGTTGATCCAGATTTCATCCATCTTTTTTTCGCCCTCCTTTGGATCTTTATCATCCCCCGTGTACTTGTTCCTGCGCTTGAGTAGACCATATACCATGCTCATTGGGAAACGGAGAGTGCAGTCCTCAGACAACTTAAGAAAGTATGAAAAACAGCTCTTATTAAAAAGTTTGTCTATGTTTTCATTCTTCATAATACTCCTAAATTGATCAAAATGTTTCCCCAACTGACATTTAAGTACAAGATCACCAGTTACTTTGTCAGGGTTATCCATTGATATCGCAACTTGAAACTTGTCGATACTAATGGTTTTGACAGGATAATGCTGGAATTTCGATATTAATTTACGTCCTATTGGTAAGAAGGAGTTATCACACTTTCCGCAGCTTCATTTTGCCCTGACTGAGATTTTTCAGGAAGTTCCACCGAATCTATTTGTACTCTAGCCATTTTTGTTGGGTGGTCAGAAGTTGATCCACTTTCAGTTTCTTTTCTTTTGGGAGACATCTTTTAACTACAAACAATAGAAAACAAAAAATACATTGATTTGATGTCTGCATAATCTATAATAATATACTAAAAGTATGAAGATCTTTAGAAAAGTGATTTGAATTTTTTACCCTTCATTAAAAGGTTTCGCAATAGATAAAATTATCTTTTTCACTTATTTCCTTCAATTATTAATTAATTATTAAAAAATTAATGATTCTTAAAATATATGGTAAATTAATGGAGGTAGATTTTCTTTCCTTTTGTACATGAAAAAAGAGTCTCAAAATATATGGTACGAAAAAATTAAGTAAAATATGTTTTAACTTTTGGATTAGTATAATAGACAACGTCACTTTTATCTCTTTTTAAACGTCATTCTTAATCAAAAAAATTAAGGAAACAATGTTAACCTATGGTTTCTGATAATTTCACATATAATAAAATTTGAATTTGTGATTTCATATTTATTGTTGGTCCTTGAATCTTAGTATATTTCATTTTTTTAATTGTTGGTTTCTAGACTTTTTAAGTATATTATAGTATTTATTTTGATTATAATATGTATGTCTTCTAGAATTAGTAAAGAGTAATTTTATCTTAGGTTTGTTTCGAAGTCTTTTTCATCAATAATTGTCGCAAATTTCTATTTTTTTTTTGGGTGAAATTTTGTCACAAATTTCTCAACTTTACTAGTATTGTTATGATGCTCAATATCGTATTATTTTGTTGTAGTTTTTGTTTTGTTACTATATATCTTCTATTTTTTATGTTTAATACAGGTGACAGATGAATGTTCAATCAGACTTTAAGAATCTTTTATGTAAAGGTTAGATTTAATTTAATCGTATTGTTATGATATATCGATTATAATATTATTTTGTTCAGTTTTTATTCTCTTTCTATCTGCTATTTTTCTACTTAATACAGGTGGTAGATGAGTGGTAGATGAATGTTCAATTGTGTTTTAAATAATTTTTGTGTAAAGGTTAAACCATGCTATTCTGTTATTAACATGCAACACACGTTTCTAATATTTAAATCCTGAATTTACCTATTACTTTGTTTAGCGCTTGGTTTTTATTCTCTAATCTGTATTCTGCAGAAGTGTTATTTTCTCTGATAACGCAAGGGAGGATCTTGATTTGAATCTTCAACGGTCAATGGTTTTTTAATTAATTCAATTAATTACTTCTGCAATATATTAATTCATCTGTTTTACGTGCTTCTTTTAATGATAATTTGAGAGTTGTTTTGTATTTTCAGCAGATCAGTTCTGCAATTGTATTGTCAACATGTAGTTGTTTTGTATGCTTTACTTTTATTTGTATGTTACTAGCAATGTTTGTAGATTTTGGATGCCCTCTTAATTTTGTGTGTGAAGAATATTGTTGGTTTTTTCTGGCAATGCAAATGGTCAAAATCTTTGGTTAGTGCTCAAGTATTAGTACTCTTCTCTCAAAAAGAATTTTGCATTTATTATAAGATTTAACATGTCTACTTATTGATGTGAATTTAAAGTTGATTCCTATGTTTTTATTTACTACAATGTATTTTCACTTTTTGTCACTAATTATTATTTAATTAACTTTATAGTATTGATTATGAATAATTAATGGATTCTAAAACATATAAAAAATTAATTTTGATAGATTTTTTTTCTTGTCTACGTGAAAGAGAGTCCTAAAATATATAGTAAGAGAAACAATTCGACATTCAATCCTAGCTACTATATCTATTCATTTTATTATTTTATTTTGGTGCATCCAACTTTTTTCCATCTGAAAATCCATATCCCTTTTTTTTAACTCAGTGTTAGTCTACATATAATGTCGAATCAGGGACAAATCCACATTGATCAAAGGGATGTCAAGCAATATTTAAAGTGTGAAAACCCTTAGAAAAGTGATTTAAACTTTTTGTCCTTCATTAAAAGACTCTTCTTTAGACAAAACTGTATTTTCACTATTTTCTTTAATTTATTATTTAATTATTTTTATTATATTAACTAGACTCTTAAAATATATGGGACTCCTAAAATATATGGAAGGAGAATCAATTGATATTTTTCTTTGTACGATCAATTAGAAAAATACTGCTAAAATAGGATAGAAAAATACTCTTAAAATAGGTCTTTATTAAGGAAATACTTCTATAAATATTGAGATGCACGTTAAATGAGAGAAGAAACTAGTTTACTTATTGAAAAAATATGATCGATGCACATCTAACTTGATTCGGTTGCATGTCTAGATTGGTGAATGCTTAATTTTCTAAACCTCAACTTCTTTACTATTTTTGTCAACATAATAGAATTCAACGTGTGGTGTATATATATATATATATATATATATATCTTCTTTGTTTTCTTTCAAGTCATTATTTAGAGTCAAAATTTTCGCTCAGACAAGAATTATTTTCATCAAAACTGGAGCTTTGTGATCACTATTGTATTATTTTATTGTAGTTTTCAGGGCATAGATGAATTTACAGTTGGTAGCCGAATGCCGGCCAACTTTGAGGAATTTTTTTAGGTAAATATTAGTTTTAATTGTATTATTTTTATATCTCTATTTTGAGAATTTTTTTAGTGCATACGTAAAGTTTAGTTGTATATTATAATATCTCTATTGTCGTATTATTTTGTAATAGTTTACAGGTGGTAGATGAGTGTCGGACGGCTTTGAGAAAATTTTTGTGTAAAGGTTAGATTAATTATATTGTTTTGATGTCTCTATCACCATATTATTTTGTTGTAATTTATAGGTGGTATTTTGTTGCAGTTTATATGTGGTAGATGAATGTCAATTGGCTTTGAGAATTTTTTTTGGTAAAGGTTAGGTTTACTTAAATAAATTCTCCAAAAGATGTTGAATTTAATTATTGTATTCATTTTTGTTATTTAAAAAATTATCAGTGAGGTACACGCGCGAAGCATGTACACCTAAACTAGTTTTTACAAAACAAGGTAAGACAAATTTCAATAAATTACATTAGAAAAAAATTCTCCAACGGATAACCCATCAGTTGGAACAAATTGAGAATCTGTTTGAAGACCTATTTAATATCTCCCAACATATCTTCCACCTGTTGCAACAGATAGACCACCAACACCACAACCAATGCCACCAAGACCACCACCAACGCCACCAATACCAACACCAAAACCACTGATACCACCACCAAAAACACAAATACCGATACCAACAACAACATCCACCAAAAATACCACAAACATCATCCAACAATACCACGACAGTCAACAAAACACTGAGCAAAAACTAGGATTTTCTCGAGTGCTTCCTACTTTTTTAGCACCAGAACACAAAATTGTTAACCCATTCTCGAAGATAATACAACTAAAAGTCTTCTTTTTCATCATTAACTAAAATGCCCTAATTTTTAGAATAAATAACAAATGTAGAACTCTTCTAGAACTCTGTTACTTGTGAAGACATAGAAAAGGACGGATACAAGCGAGAATGAAGACAAAAATTACAACTATGTGGTCGAAAATGGGAAGAAAATCATTATGTTTTGAAAGGTTGAGCAATATATTGAGTAGTTGTTGTTTGTATTATTGAGAGAGAGAGAGAAGGAGAACAGCGAGAACTTGAGATTTGAAATGAGCAAAAAAAATTTTCGCAAATGGATGATTTGTATTGGTTGATTTGTAATTTTGGAAAAGAATGATAAGTTTTGAAATTGTTAATTTGGGCCGAATTGATCTTAATTAATTTTTAAAATTTCAAAAGATATAGTTTTTAAAATATTAAGTTAATGAGAACTCATTTCAACACAGAGTGATCGATCGACGACTCGGGTCGGGATGAACGCAATACCAACACCATGCAATTACAACGACTCAATTGAAGTTGTAATTGGCCTTATGAGCTCATTCATTCCTAGTTCCACCTAAATCAATTTAGGTACTATTAATCTTAAAATTAAGTTAATGAGAACTCATTTCAACTCAGAGTGATCGATCGAGGACTCGGGTCGGGATGAATGCAATACCAACACCATGTAATTGCAACTACTCAATTGAAGTTGTAGTTGACCCTATAAGCTCACTCATCCCTAGTTCCACCTAAATCTATTTAGGTACTATTAATATTAAAATTAGGTTAATGAGAACTCATTTCAACTCAGAGTGATCAATCTACGACTCAGGTCGAGATGAACGCAATACCAACACCATGCAATTGCAACAACTCAATTGAAGTTGTTGTTAACCCTTCCACCTAAATCAATTTAGGTAATATTAATCTTAACATTAAGTTAATGAGAACTCATTTCAACTCAGAGTGATCGATCGATAACTCGGGTTGGGATGCACACAATACCAACACCATGCATTTGCAACGACTTAATTGAAGTTGTAGTTGACCCTATGAGCTCATTCATTCCTAGTTCCACATAAATCAATTTAGGTACTATTAATTTTAACATTAATTTAATGAGAACTCATTTCAACTCAGAGTGATCGATCAACGACTCGAGTCGGGATGAATACAATACCAACACCATGCAATTGCAATGACTCAATTGAAGTTATTGTTGACCTTATGAGTTCATTCATCTCTAGTTCCACCTAAATTAATTTAGGTACTATTAATCTTAACATTAAGTTAATAAGAACTCATTTCAACTTAGAGTGATCGATCGATGACTCAGGTCAGGGTGAACGCAATACCAACGCTATGCAATTTTAACGACTCAATTGAAGTTGTAGTTAAACCTATGAGCTCATTCATCCCTAGTTCCACCTAAATTAATTTAGGTACTATTAATATTAACATTAATTTAATAAGAACTCATTTCAATTCAGAGTGATCGATGACGATTCAGGTTGGGATGAACGCAATACCAACTCAATACCAACACCATGCAATTACAATGATTCAATTGAAGTTGTTGTTGACCCTATGAGATCATTCATCCCTAGTTCCACCCAAATCAATTTAGGTACTATTAATCTTAACATTAAGTTAATGAGAACTCATTTCAACTCAGAGTGATCGATTGATGACTCGGGTCGGGATGAACCCAATAATAACACCATCCAATTGCAAAGACTCAATTGAAGTTGTTGTTGACTCTATGAACCCATTCATCCCTAGTTCCACCTAAATCAATTTAGGTACTATCTTAACATTAAGATAATGAGAACTCATTCATTCCTAGTTCCACCTAAATCAATTTAGGTACTAGCTTAACATTAAGTTAATGAGAATCTTTTCAACTCAAAGTGATTGATCGACGACTCGGGTCAGGATGAACGCAATACCAACACCATGCATTTGAAAAAACTCAATTAAAGTTGTAGTTGACCCTATAAACTCATTCATTCATCCTTAGTTCCACCTAAATCAATTACAATAAAATCTGTTGGAACAAACGACTGAGCTGTTGGAAATTTTTAATAGATATTCATATTTATTGCAACAGATGACATATCTAATTTAATTATCAAATAGACATTTGCATCTGTTATGACAGATGACTGAGCTGTTGAAAATTTTTAAACAGATAATTATATTTGTTGTAACATATGATATATCTAATTTAATTATCAAATAGACATTTGTATCTGTTGTCACAGATGACTGAGCTGTTGGAATATTTAAATAGATATTGATATCTATTGTAGCAGATGACATATCTAATTTAATTATCAAATGGACATTTGCATCTATGAACTGTTGGGATTTTTAAACAGATATTTGTATATGTTGTAACAGATGACTGTGCTGTTGGGATTTTTAAATAGATATTGCTATCTATTATAATAGATGACAGATCTATTTGAAAATCTTTTTTTTTTAATTTTAGAGAAAGCTTTTGTTCGCGTAGATAAAGTAGTACTACAAAATACGGTAAAAAATGATAAGTTTCTTGGATAACTCAAAAATGAGTTCATTGAGTAGTCTTATCTTGTCTTTTCAATGTGACTAGTCTTCCTTGTGGCTCTCAAATTATTAATGAATGTTTATTATATAAATTAATAAATATTAAAACCCACGTCTACGTACACAATACATCTAGAATGATCTCATCTCTTCTTCAGCTTCAACCCTAAATTTATTTTATTCATCTCTCATATTTTTCTTTCTCTCATCTTTAGAGTTATCATAATCTTTTTTCTCTCTTTTCTGTTCTCTTTCTCATAAAGATCCTTTTGAATCTAAACCGATCCATATCTTTCCTCGACTGAAATTGCTATTTTGATCCCCTTTTAACATTAAGGTATGGTTCACTATTGCTCTTTCATTCTCTTCTTTTTCTTTGCAAGTTACTTATATTTATTTTTTTATTTAATTATCATTTACCCATATCATATTTATTTAAAATATTTGAAGAAACTTTTAAGTGTTGAATAAATGAACTGAGAATTTTTATTACAATATAGGAAAAAAGTATTCTGTTGGGAGAAGTTTAAAAGCCTTGTTGGCAGTATCATTTTTTGTATGTATTTTATTTATTTCTTTGTTGTTTATGTTGTTATTGATGTTGTTGGTGGGAGTGGCGTTGTTGGAACTTGTGGTGTGGTGTTGTCGATAGTGTTGGAACAAAGGATGTTGCTTCTTTGTTGTTGAGATGTTGTTGAGGGTATTGGAACAAATGTTATTGTTTCTTTATTGTTGATGTTTTTTATTTATTGTTTCTTTGTAGTTTATGTTGTTGTTGATGTTGCAACAGACGGAGCAACTGATGGAATAAATCAAACCACCAACAAGGCTGGTTTGATGTATTCCAACAAACTCCACATCTGTTGCAACAGACTCCATATCTGTTACATCAGACTCCATATCTGTTGCAATAGACTTCACATCTGATACAACAAAATCTACATCTGTTGCAACAGATAGATAATGTTCTTTCTGTGACATCAATTTTTTTCTCTTCTTTATGGATATAAGGAACTAAAAGTTGATCAAATTTTTCCCGACCATCACAAGAGGCTGCAGTAAAGATGGGTTCGGAGGAATAAGCTGCATGCAGATGGAACCACTTCTTATGTGAGAGGTATGTATTACTGATAATGTTATCATGGAAACACACATAGATTACACTAATTTTTTGATCATTTTTTTTACCAATTAGTTATAGATCATTCAAATAAGATATCTGTAATTTTACAGTTAAGTTTGGTAGGTCCAAACTGATAAGGCTGGGGGACCATGAATATAGTTTTGATACCCTATTAAGATTTAATGTCGGTTTTTGCTCATGTTTATGTGTCAAGCATTGTGAAGGGATCTAGTTTTGGTGTCATTGTAAAAAGATTCAATAGTGATTGGACTAAATTTTAGGGTGCATTGTACTCTGAGAAGGCCTTTGAAGCCTAGCACTACATCTAAAAAGAATGAAAAATTAATATAGTTATTGACCTAGCCTAAATTTATATGGTTGGGTTACTTGGGGTGATGATTATACACCAGAAGGTGCGGTAGGAGAATTCCTTTGAATGAAAATGGGTGGTTGATGAAATACAATATCATCCGAGAGCTAATTGAAGAGGATACATAGGGTAGAAAGTAACTTCTAGCGAATCTAGACGATGAAATTATCTTAAAACATGAGAAATTTGTATAAAGTGCAAATATGAAGTTATATCCGGTAATGAAAAATCCATCTATTGTTTCTCTAAGAGAAAAATAGTGCAGAGGGTTACTTTGCTTGGGAACTGCGACTAGCTAGCGTAGTCGGGATTATTACCTAGATAGAAAATAGCAGAAGACCAAGAAAGCAGCCTTACGGGCATTGAGGGTTGAAATGATGTACAGTAAGTCTAGAAAACTTGCGCCAACAACAACTGCAGTTAAAGTAAGGAATCTAAGTGAAGACGGCAATTTCTGAATTTTAAATTGCATTTCATGCCTTCTTGTTTGTGTTTCTGATTAGGTGCACTGCTATTGACCTGATCAGAACCACAAATAAGATTGAAAGGAAAATTGAGTATCATTACTGCCTTAGCAATATGGTTATAAGTGATTGTGTTTTATAGCCTTTGTATGCTTTCAACATATCTTGGAGAAGATCAGAGGCTTGCTCTAGTATGTGAATTTCGATAATTTTCAAGTTCGCCTCTAGCTTGCTGATTTGGTATTCAAACTTGTCGTTGCCGTCTTTGAATTTGGTATAGAGTTCCTGATCTTTTGTGAGCACGACCAGGAACACCATCTTCGAAGTTATGGCATTCTAGAAACCCTTCAAAACACTTTCTTCAGAAGCCTTAAAGGATACATGTAGGGTCGTTGTGTATGTTTTTAGGTCAAAATATGTTGATGCACACTCAAGATGTGGTCCCAATCATTGAATAACTCACTTTTGTCGAGTGTTGCTCAATGCATCTTGCTCAACCAACCTTCAAGGAATTTTATAAATTAATAAGCAAGGAGTTATGTAACGTTTGATCTAAACTGACTCTACCAAGCCTATCAAAGGTTCATAACTCCAGGCTCATTACCCTATCAAAGAACTTTTCCCGAGTTAGTGCACAAATCAAACAAGCTCAATCTCTTAACCTTTCTACTGATCGTTCTTCTCCAATATATATGACAAGATATTCGCCATGCAAAAGTCTACACCATCGCCAAAAATGCTTGCTAGGGCGCAAGTCTTCAGAAGGCATCAACAATAATCTATCAATATCAAGTGATATTGAGAGATTCCTAGTCATGCCTTCCCAATACTTTAACTACAATAAGAATTTCTGCTGATGACAATATATCTGTCATGCAAAAGTCTACACCGTCAACAGAAATTCTTGCCAGAGCAAAAGTCTTAAGAAGACATTATTAATAATCTCTCAATATTAGGAAGTCTTGTACGAAAGTCTTCAGAAGACATTCAAAAATAAGGAAGTTTTCAGCAATGACTACACATAATTACCATCAACAACCTCACATGTTATTTACTTAACAAACCAATAAAGATAAACTAAATCTAGTATTAGTTCATCTTTGAATGCTAGATTTAGTTTATATTTGTTTCGTTATTAAACAAATAAAATGCGAATGCTAATGAAAATATCCTACCTTTTCTTTTATATGAGGAGTGAATCTAGTGAGGTTGTTGATGCCATAATTATGTGTAGTCATTGCTGAAAACTTCCTTATTTTTGAATGTCTTCTGAAGACTTTCGTACAATAATTTATTGATATTGAGAGATTACTAATAATGTCTTCTGAAGACTTTCTCTTTAGCAAGATTTCTACTGATGGTGTAGACTTTTCCATAGCAGATATCTTGTGATCAGCAGAAATTCTTATCGTAGAGAAAGTCTTGATAAAGAATGACTAGGAATCTCTCAATATCACTTGATATTGAGAGCTTACTGTTGATGCCTTCTAAAGACTTGCACACTGGCAAGCATTTTTGGCGACAGTGTAGACTTTTGCAGGGCAGATATCTTATCATCTATATTGGAGAAGAGCGATCAGTAGAAAGGCTGTGAGATTGAGGTCGTTTGATTTGTCCACTAACTAGAGCAAAGGTTTTTGATAGGGTAATGATCCTGGAGTTACGTAATGTTTGATAGGCTTAGTAGAGTCAGTTTAGATCAAACGTTACGTAACTCCTTGCTTATTAATTTATCAGATCCTTTGAAGGTTGGTTGAGCAAGCTGTATTGAGTAACTAGCGATAAAAGTGAGTTTTTCAACGGTTGAGACCACATCTTGAGTTTGCATAACATATTTTGACCTAAAACAAACACAACGACCCTGTATCCTTTAAGTATTCTAAAGAAAGTGTTCTGAAGACCTTCTTCAATGCCACAATTTTGAAGGTAGTGTTCCTGATCGAGCTCACAAGAGACTAGAAACTCTATACCAACTTCAAAGACGGCAACAACGAGCTTGGATACTAAACCAGCAAGCTGGAGGCAAGCTTGAAAATTATCAGGATTTACATACTACAGAAAGCCTCTGATCTTCTCCAAGAAATGTTGAAAGCATGCTAAGGCAAGAAAACACAATCAATTAATCCATATTTCTAAGGAAGTAATGATACTCAGTTTTTCTTTCAAGGCAAGAAAACACAATCAATTAATCCATATTTCTAAGGAAGTAATGATACTCAGTTTTTCTTTCAATCTTGTTTGTGGTTATGATCAGGTCAATAGAAGTAGACTTAATTGGAACCACAAACAAGAAGGCATGGGATGCAATTTAAAATTCAAAAATTTCTGCCTTCGCTTAGATTCCTTACTTTAACTGCAGTTGCTGTTGGTGCAAGTTTTCTAGACTTACTGTACATCATTTCAACCCTCAATGTCTGTAAGGCTGCTTTCTTGGTCTTCTGCTATTTTCTATCTCGGTGATAATCCTGACCACGCTACCTAGTCGCAGTTCCCTAGCAAAGTGTCCATCCACATTATTATTTTTGCAGAAAGACAACAAATGAATTTACATTACCAATACACTTTTAAGATAATTTCATCGGCTAGATTCACTAGAAGTTACTTTTTATCCTATGTCTCTTCTCCAATCAGCTCTCAAATGATATAGTCTTTCATCAACTCCCCTTTCCCTCGCAGGCATTCTCCTTCGACTCTTTCTGGCGTATGATCATCTTCTCGATCAACCCTTTCATATAAATTTAGGCCAAGAGAATTTCTATTAGTTTTCCGTTCTTGTTTGATGCAGTGCGAGGCTTTGAAGGCCTTCTCAGAGTCCAATGCACACTTAAAGTTAAGTCCAATCGCTATTGGATCTCCGCAATGACACCAAATATTGATCCCTTCTCAAAATTTGACACGCATAAACACGAGAAACAACCGTCAGTAATTCGTAACAGGGTATTTGCACCATCTTCATGGGACCCTCAACCTTATCAATTCGAATCCATCAAACTTAACTGTATAATATAGGATCTTATTTGAATGATCAGTGCCTAATTGGTTAAAAACTGCATTCACAGAACATTGTACTTTGTGTGTGTTGTCTTAGTGACCTTATCAGTAATACTTACTTAACTCCCACACATATGATAGTGGATCCATCTGCACGTACCTTATTCTCTGGCTTAAATTGAATAAACAGATGACTAGCAAGTTGCAACAGATACCATACCTGTTTAAATTATGAAATAATTACAGAGATCTGTTATGACAAATGATTAATCTGTTGCAACATATGACATATCTGTTGGAAAAGAAAACAGATATATCCATCTGTTGCAACAGATTGTCAATATGTTGTAAGTTATCTGATAGATAGAATATATTTTGCAACATATTACCCATCTGTTAGATTTATTTTAAATTTTTTTTTTAAAATATTGTATTTAAAATGTTGTATTTAGATTTATTTTTTTAATTTACATATTTGAAAAGACACCAGTTTTATTTAATTAAGGGATATGAATAGTCGTGGCTTTTTGTTTGACTAACCCCTTCCAATTCAATCATTTATAAATAGGTCCCTTCGGCCTCCTTACTCACTCTCACTCATTCATTCTACTACACTTATAATTCAAATATGGCTGACTCAAATTCGTATAAGAAGATTCATATTGAGTCCTTATGGGAACTTTAAAGGCAGTTTGATAAACTCCAGAGGGATTTGGTCGATTTCGGAGCAAAGCTGAGGAGGGTCCTGCTGCTGCAAGATGAAAATTGTCCAGTTGACAATAATAATAGTAATAATAATAATAATAATAGTAATGATAATAGTAATAATAGGAGTAATGATAATTAGGTTATGTTTTTTCTTTTAGCGTATGTATATATATTCCTCCTTTTGTATATCGGATCTACCCAAGGGATTCAAAAATCTATGTTTGGACATGGTGGTCGACTTTGAATTTTTAATTCTTATTTATTATTTAATTATCATTCTGTTTATTCCTTATTCTCAACATGTCGACGGAGGTTAATCTGATGCGACAGATCGATCATATGTTGCAATAGACGGTTATTGATAAAATAAAAAGGTTATTGTTATTGAGAGGGTGAAAAGACATGACTTTTCGATTATTTAATATGAAAAATGGTTCGTAAATAAATAATAAGGAAATAAATGATAAACATAATTTATAACTGTAACAGAACGGTTATTTAATTTTAATAACTAATCGTTACTCTTAGACATATTTATTTTTAAATCTGTTTTTTAATTTATAAAATAAAAAAGTCACCAAATTTGAATTAAAAAGATAGCTCATATGTGCAACAGATATATTATTTGATGCAACAGATTGTCGATTTGTTGCAACAAATGATAATCTATTATCACAGATGGGTTATCTGATGCAACATATATATAATCTGTTGCCACAACACAATTAAAATGGTTACTGAAAAGAGCTTATCAAGTCATAACTTTCCACAGTAATCAAAAAGTCACCAGTTTGAATGTAATTAATAAATGGAGGTGAACAGTCGCACTTTTTGTTTTTGAATTTGTTTTTTTAATTTATATAATAAAAAAGTCACCAAATTTGGATTAAAGATAAAGATATGATGATTATTAAAAAGATATATCTTGTAACAGATTTATTATCTGATGCAGCAGATTGTAGATTTATTACAACAAATGGTATATCTGTTGTCACAGATGGGTTATCTGATGCAACAAATATATAATCTGGTGCCACAGCTCAATAAAAATGGTTACTGAAAAGAACTAATTAAGTCATAACTTTCCATAGTAATCATATTACACCTTCAACTACTTTCTCTTCAAGGACTTGATAGCTTTTCCGTCTCTGGTAGATTTTTTTTCTTACTTTTTGTGTAAATATACGTTGTATTACTTTACTTTTAAATTCTTTTCTTTACTTTTATTTTTGCATTTTTTATCAATTAATGTGTGTTCTAGTTATGGCTGATCCAGTGTGGGATGTCACTATTTTACGAGATGTCGTACGAAAATTGTAGAGGCAGGTTCATGATATACAGTGGGAGTTGGCCGCTGTCAGAGTAAGGATGTTGTGGGAGATCTGCAGGATGAGAAGGGTGCTGCTTCTGTCGATCGAAGATTGGTCGGTTGGCGATAATAATAGTAATGATGAAGATGATAATAATTAGATTATTTTGTTTCTTTCTTTTTAACTCTATGTATATGTATTTTTATTTGTTTTAGTTTAATAAAAAAAATAT
>NC_061117.1:205857264-205865897 GCF_002878395.1 Capsicum annuum
TTGGATTAAAGATAAAGATATGATGATTATTAAAAAGATATATGTTGCAACAGATATATAATCTGATGCAACAGATTGTAGATTTGTTGCAACAAATGGTATATCTGTTGTCACAGATGGGTTATCTGATGCAATAAATATATAATCTGCTGGCACAACTCAATAAAAATGGCATCAGTATTAATAAATGGAGGTGAACAGTCACGCCTTTTTACCTAACTCATTCAAATTCAATCCTCTATAAATAGGTTAGGTCCCTCCTTACTCGTTCATTCACTATACATATCTATTTATGTCTTGCTCTTGTCTTTCATATTACACCTTCAACTACTTTCTCTTCAAGGACTTGATAGCTTTTCCGTCTCTGGTAGGTTTTTTTTCTTACTTTTTGTGTAAATATACGTTGTATTACTTTACTTTCGAATTCTTTTCTTTACTTTTATTTTTGCATTTTTTATCAATTAATGTGTGTTCTAGTTATGGCTGATCCAGTGTGGGATGGCACTATTTTACGAGACGTCATACGGAAATTGTAGAGGCAGGTTCATGATATACAGTGGGAGTTGGCCGCTGTCAGAGTAAGGATGTTGCGGGAGATCTGCAGGATGAGGAGGGTGCTGCTTCTGTCGATCGAAGATTGGTCGGTTGGCGATAATAATAGTAATGATGAAGATGATAATAATTAGATTATTTTGTTTCTTTCTTTTTAAATCTATGTATATGTATTTTTATTTGTTTTAGTTTAATAAAAAAAATATGTTTGATCAACTTTGACGTTTTAATTCATATTTAATTTTCATTCTTTTTATTATCTTCTCAACAAACATGTTGACGATTGGACGTAAGGAATAATTTTGAATCCAGTAGCAATAGCAAGATTTAAGATTTGTCTGTTGGGTTTGTGGCAGGGGCTGATTCGTGTTGTTCCAAATAGATTACTTATATGTTGCAACAGATAACTAGTCTGTTTCAACAGATAACTAGTCTGTTTCAACAGATAACTAGTTTGTTGCATGGTTTTGACTTTTTAATTCATACTCCCTCCATCTTATACTAACCCGTCCAAAATTGAGATGACACACTGATTAAGAAAAATAATTAATAACATGCCTAGTTTACCATAATACCCCTATTAAATGATGTTTATATTTTAATTTTAAAAAAAAAAGTGATTAATGCAAAGGGTAAAACATGGATTTTTTTTTATCTCTTCTTGATTAATGAAAAAAGACAAGTAAAATGAGAAATCAAATCAGGAAATTTGGGATGGGTAATTTGAGATGGGGGGAGTATTTAATTTTTGTTCTGTCTATTATATTCTCAAAAAACATGTCGAGATTGAACGTAAGAAATAATTTTGAATCCAGTAGCAATAGCAAGAGTTGAAATATATTGGTTATCTATTGGGTTTGTGGCAGGGGCTGATTTGTGTTGTTCCAAACAGATTAATCATCTGTTGCAACCGATAAGGACGGGTTATTTGAGATAGAGGAAATATTTAATTTTCATTCTGTCTATTATCTTCTCAACAAATATGTCGAGATTGGACGTAAGAACTAATTTTGAATCCAGTAACAAATACAAGAGTTGAAACACATTGGTTATCTATTGGGTTTGTGGTAGGGCTGATTTGTGTTGTTCCAAACAGATTAATCATCTGTTGCAACAGATAATAAGTCTGATGCAAAGTCTGATGTAACAGATAATCAGTCTGATACAACAGATAACTAGTCTATTGCAACATATAAATCTTCTGTTAAAATATATTAATCATCTGATGCATCAGATGAGTGATCTATTTAAATTGTGGGCACTTATGTTAGATTCATCATCAGGTTCTATCCATTGTTGAAAAAACAGCAGTAACTGTCTACCCAGATGACAAATTTGAATAAAAATCATAATTTTACTTACCAAAGTCACCTATGAAGTAATGCCAAAGTGGAAAGTGATGCAGGAAATAAAATTTGACCTAAGAAATTGGTAAGATAGCAACAGTAGCGGTAACAACAACAACAATGGTCGACAAGAAAAAGATTAAGATGATGATAATGAAGCAGAAGATGATGAATAAAGCAACAACAACAATGAACAACAATAATCGTGAAGAGAGAGAAAACAATAACGGATGAGAAGAGAGAGAAACACACTTTTTTTCCATCCGTTTCCTGTTATATTAACTAACATTTGGATCAAAGTGTAAATAAAAAACTTGTGGGTTATTTTAAAATTTTCCCAACTTTCTTAATCCATAATAAAGTAATGGTCACTTTCACCCGATAATTAAGACTTGTGTCACCTACACCTCATTTTAAAACTCTTTTGTTACCTACAGCCGAAAGTCCCACGTTACACTACCCCTTAACACTAGATTAAATTTTTTTGCAATAAAACACTATTAAATACAATAAAGAAATACACTTAATATTCATTCAATTATATTTATTCAAGTATTCATGTTATGTTACTAAGCCTTTTTGCTATTATAAATATTAAAGTAAATGTTCTCCTTCATACCACTTTCCTTTTTCATTTTATAACTTCCCTTCTCAATTCTTCTTTGATTTCTTATTTGCTCCTTTTTGTTAGAAGCTCTTTTGATAAAATGTTTCATTCTTTCTTTTCTCTTTCTTTCATTGTTGATGTTTTTAGCACAAGTATAAACATTACATATAATTTAGACATTCAAATTTTTATTTGTTAGGAAGTGGGAGAGGCAACACATATATATATAGCCTTATTCATTTTAAATATTCATCAGATTAATTCAAATTTGAAGAATATTCTATCATTAGCATTACATCAATATATATATATATACTTCTTTCGTTGGCTAAGAAATATAATTTTTTTGATTTTTTTTATTTTCATTTTTGTGTTATATTAAAGGAAACTTAACAAAAAAAAAATCTTTTAACTCTCTTAATTATATTAAACATGCAATGTTAAAAAATTTGAATTCATTTCTTTAATTTCTTTAATGTGAAACTTAATTGCCATTAGTTTCATCACTCCCACAATAATTTATTATCATAATCTATAAAATAATTAATAATCATGTTAATAACATATATTTAGTATTTCATATTATAGTCCTATAAATAGACATCGTAAGACTTTGTAGAAATAATCACGTTAGTCGTTTAAATTGTCATGTTACATTTTTGATGCTTATTATATATATTTTTTTAGTTGTATCGAAGAATAAAATGAAGGCTATTGACTAGTGGCGTCGTCTTGTGGGAGATGTCGACAAAAGTTTGAAAGATTGGGTATTGATATTATTATTTTTTTTTTTATGTTTAATGATTAGGATAATAAAAAGGATGTTGTATTATTTCTTTTATTTTTATATGTTTTTTCTATGATTTATTTTTGTTTGTATTTTATATGAATTTGTTTGTTGTAAGTTCATACTTTTTTTAATTCAAAATAGTAACTTATGACTTTATTCGAAATCTACTAACCACCGTCTTTTTTTTAATCGCGCGAAGGGCGAATAAATTCACTAGTGATCAACTAAAATAAAAATCACCGTCTTTTTTTAACTGCGCGAAGTGCGAATAAATTCACTAGTGATCAACTAAAATAAAATGAACGAAGTGCATTTTTTTTTTTGGTTTCTCATTCGGTGTCTGATGGCCGCATTGGAGCCCCGATTAATTCGGATCGCACATGGCAGGGCCCGTTAAGGTGGCAACGCTCCCAACAGAGTTTTCTTCATATACAGGATCGAATTCTCGATCCCTGATTAAGGATGAATCAGCCCCATCCATTTCACCACAACTCATATTGGTGAAGGAAGTGCGTTGTTACTAGTGGTGGAAGCTCAACAACGAGAAACGGCTTGAAGGTGTAACAAATATCTGCATTTATTAAATTAAGTAAACGCAGCCAGAAATTATTCTTTTATAAGAATATTTTATGAAGATTAAAATAGTTGTTTAACATTTAATGAATATTTTGGTAGTTCAGTTTTTCAACTTAAGAGTCTTTCCATTTTAGAATAAGTATGAAGATATTATTATTATTATTATTATTATTATTATTATTATTATTATTATTATTATTATTATTATTATTTAACTGTCCGATTTAATTCTTCATATACTAATATTTTAGCAACGAAGAGGTTGGAAAGTGGCTAAATAAATATTTTTTAATTTACTAATTTGTTTTTTAATTGTTCATTTAGTGCCTTTTGGTCTTTTCGTTCACAAGTTTCTTAAATTTGTCATAAATTCATACATTCATTTCAATTAACACATTCACCATATATGACTTTTAATATATTATAACTAGTAAACTTATTCGCGCTTCATGCGATCATTATAAATAAATTAAAATACAACTTAATGATTATTATTAAATAAATAATTATTAAAAATATTAATCCTTGTCATCACATTAATTTAATTTAATTTTTTCTCAAACTTCAATCAACACTATATGTTATTTTAATTATATTTTCAAAGTTGATAACAATGATCTAATTATCTTACTTTTAAAAATCTCCTCCCTTTTTTTTTTTTTTTATTAATTTTATTGATTTCCTGCACCTCTTTTTTTGGTCCTTTTCTCAATTATTTTTCATTTTAACAACTTTCGTCCATGTACTCTATCCAACTTTTATAATTATTCCGACATTATTTTTCGGTGGCCTCTTATATAAAGGACATCGAAGAATCACACAAAATTAATAATTTGAGTTACTTTTTAAAATAAACTTTCCCTAGAAGTAAAAATAATTATCCCAATAAAGTAGCCTTATAAATTTAGAGAGTCAAGAACATAAATATTTTATTATCCACCTTATTCATCCAATAAATATTTTTAAAATTTTGTTGTAGTTCAAACATCGTCAGTTATAATTCTGAATTTAATTAATCTTTCCGTCGAAATGTTTTCAACTCTTTCTACTTTTAAAAGATTTACGATCTAACCTTAATCTTGAATTATATATATATATATATATATATATATGAATATTAACGAAATATATCTTAAGTTGTAAATCTTAAGGCACTTTTTTTGTTCACCAAATTCATTTTCCTTCCACTTTTAACTAATTTTATGACATCTAAAAAATATTTCTATTTTAACTAATTTTTTCTACCATTGCTCAATAAATAATAATCTTTGTCATGCTTTCATTCAGAGAAGAGGTAGATTCCTCTTAGGGAAGAACGTGAATATAAAGAGACAAATAACTTACAAAATTGTTTTTATCCTATTCAATCACTTTTGCTTTTTACAAGTTATAACTTCAATAGGTTTATACCTATATATATATATATATATATATATATATATATACTAGATGTCGAAGGCTCGTGTCAGCACGGGTCCAATATATCTTATTTTTTAGTCTCAATTTATGTGACAAAATAGAATGCTTTAGTTATTTTAAGCTGTTAACTATCGTAATTTATAAGATTTTTATTTAATTTTCAAATAATGCATGTTACTCTCCTTGTTCAAACTTTTGTGACATTGATAGTCAATTATATTTTAAAAGAAATTTAAATTTTGTATTATTGAGATTTGTAATACCTCTTCTCTATTCCTACTTAAGTGGCACTGGTATAATTTTAAGAGTCAACCAAATAGTTTATATATTTAAAAAAATTTAAGTTGTTAATTATTGTGATTTATAATACTTTTTTTTAAAAAATATATAACAAATTAATTTTTTATAAAGATATTTTAAACTGTTAACTATTGTAATTATAGTACTTTTATGAACTTTTCAAATAATACATGTTACTCTCTTTGTCCAAACTTTTATGACATGATAGTCAATTATACTTTTAGTTATTCCAGTTTAAGTGTCAGTGATATAATTTCGAGAGTCAACCAAATATTTTTGATCTTTTAAATTTTTTTAAATTGTTAATTATTGTGATCTATAATATTTTTTTTAATATATAACAGATTAATTTTTTTTAGATATTTTAAGTCATTAAATATTGTAATTTATAATACTTTTTAAGTATTTTTCAAATGATATATGTTACTCTCCTTGTCTAAACTTTTGTGGCATTGATAGTCAATTATATTTTAAAAATAATTTAAGTTTTTAATTACTGTAATTTATAATACTCTTTCTTCTATTTCAACTTAAATGATACATATATAATCAACCAAATATTTTATATCTTTTAAATTTTTAAGTTATTTTTTAAATATATGCTAGATAAAAAAAATAAGACAAACAAATTTAAATTGATGAAAAAAATGAAAGCAAGGAAAAGGACCAATGAAGTTGTGCCAAAGTACACAGATTGACTTTTAAATTTTTAAATTTGTTAATTATTGTGATTTATAGTAACTTTTTAAAATATATAACAGAGTAAATTTTTTTTTTAGCTATTTTAAACTATTAACTATTGTAATTTATAATACTTTATGTAATTTTCAAATAATATATGTTACTATCCTTGTTCAAAAATTGGTGTATTGATAGTTTTATATTTTTTAAATAATTTAAATTTTAATTATTGTGATTTATAATACTTTTTCTTCTATTTTTACTACTGATTTAAATGACACGATGTTTAGGAGGTGATATAGTAAAATCATGATTGAAGCAGCAAATTAGACATGTCTCAAATAACTTATAATAACTAATTAAAAGTGATATAGCAAAATAAATACTCGTGGAAAAAAATTAAGTGAATCACATAGAAGAGGTCAAGTGAATCACACACACACACACATATATATATATATATCATGATTGAAGCAGCAAATCAGACATGTCTTAAATGACTTATAATAACTAATTAAAAGTGATACAACAAAATAAATACTCGTGAAAAAAATTAAGCGAATCACATATAAGACGTCAAGTTAATTTAATATTAAATATTATTATGTCTATGTGGTATCTCTCTATGACCTTCATTCATATTTATTTTTTTCTCATTTTTTTTATTCATTCTTTATATTAATCTATTTGTTTAATAATTTAATAAATATTATCATAAAAAAATAATAATACATAAGGCACAATGATCACAATTGTTCTTTCATATAGAGGTAAAAACACTCTCACCAAAAAAATTAAAAGAAAAATATTTTTTCGATGAAGCTAATGTTATATCAATGGGTTTATACCAATAAATTATAGCAACGATATATGAAAATTTAAAAACTTGAGAACATCAATTTGGCATATCATAAACAACTTTCTTATGAATTGAAATATATTTTGAAAACTACAATCTAATTTACATTCTAAAAGATAGTTAACTAAGCAAATAAAATTTTTAGTCTATTTAAAGAATGCTAGAATTATGGGTTGAAGAGGAAAGAAGAATTACCTCGCTACATATAAATAATTTCTCTCTCAAAAAAAGTTACAAATAGTGATATTGTGTCGATCTGTATGTCGATCTGTTGTTAAGAGCATAAGAAAAAGATTGTTTCTGGAAATGAAAAAAAGAGAAAAAGGAAAAAAAAAAAGTTATTGACAAAAAGAATGCTAGAACAATAAAAAAGGACAATTTATAATTTGTATGTCGATCTGTTGTTAAGAGCATAAGAAAAAAATTGTTTCTTGAAATGAAATAAAAAAAAAGAAAAAAAAAGGTTATTAACAAGAAGAATGCTAGAACAATAAAAGAAGACAATTTATAATTTTATAAATAAAAGAATAGAAAATAGAATATCTTGTCTTGTTGATATGGAAAAATAATTAACAAAAGATAATAATTATAAGACATGTTGAAATTTTATATGAAAATATAAATCAACTGCTTACACAAATTTATTCGTGTTTTATGTAATTGCAAAGTAATCTGTAGATTCACAAAAAGAAATTAATATGAATTTATCTGAGATAGAAGAATAAATTTGATAAATACACATCCAAAGAAAAAATAGTTGCTTAAATAAAATTTGACTCACTGCATAAATTGTTATCATCACAATATATTTTTTGAAAATACTAATTGTAATGTTAATCTTCATGATCTCGCAATATTAATCTTCATCACCATCTATAACAAAAGTTTTAATGAGATTAGCAGAAGAAAAATTAAAAGAAAACTTTAAGAATTCTAAGATCTTAAGCAAATTTCTTTAGAACTTCATTACTTGGACAGTAGCCTTGATTAAGAGACTTCTGAACGCCACCATCACTTACTATTCGACAATTCCAAGTTCATCGGCAGTGACGTTGCTTCTGAAATTAGGTTGTGTATGTTAAATCAATTTTGTAATATGCTCTTTAGACATTTTGGTTATCAGGACGTACTAATTGTTAGAGGGTTATGAAGATAAAAGGAGTAAAAGTTATGAATATTATTAATATTAATTAAGAATATAATTTATGAGGATAAATAAGTGTGAGTAACGAAAATAATTTCTAAAAATAAAATATTTTAAAAAATAAAAAAAATGAGAAAAAAGAAAAATAGGAATGAAGACCATTGAGAGGTGCCACTTCAACAACTACAATGATTCCTTTATTATTATATATAGATTAGTAGTAGTAATAACTTTTATTATATAGTGTTTATTGTAATGCGTATTGACATTTTTATCAACTAAAATATGTGTTTAATAAGGTTATTTTTGTAACTCATTTTTTAACTTGGGAGTTTCTCGTTTATAAAATAAGTATATAT
>NC_061117.1:205868897-205883756 GCF_002878395.1 Capsicum annuum
CATAATATAATGATTTGGCAGATGGGCCAAGTCCTTATTTGTTTTTAATTAGGCTTGCCCGACTTTGGCCCTTTACTCTTTTTTTTCTTTTTCTTTTTAAATTGGGCTTTAGCCCAATAATCCAATTTCTTTTTTTTTCTACTAAAATTTGGGATATTACATTCTCCCCTCCTTAAGAAATTCGATCCTCGAATTTAAAACAAATGCATACCTAAAGACTGAAACAAGTGAGGGTACTTGAGTCTCATGCCTTTTCGGACTCCCAAGTAGTTTCGTCAATGGTGTGGTTCTTCCATAAGACTTTCACGGATATGAACTCATTCGACTGCAACCTTCTTACTTGTCGATCAATGATAGCCACTGGTTCCTCCTCATAGGTTAATTTCTCATCAAGTTGCAAGGTCGGTGCTTCAAGCACCCAAGAAGAATCTGATATACACTTTCTTAGCAGAGAGACATGAAATACTGGATGAATGAAAGACATCTCAGGGGGAGTGCCACACGATATACCACTCATCCTATACGCTCAATTATCTCATAAGGTCCTACAAACCTCAGACTCAATTTACCTCTCTTCGTGAATCGCATCACATCCTACATAGGAGAAACTCGTAGAAAAACCTTATCCCCAACTGCAAACACCAAATCTCTTCTTCTCTTGTCTGCATACGACTTTTGTCTACTTTGAGCTATGAGCAACCTATGTCTAATCAATTGGACCTTGTCCATGTCATCTTGTACTAAGTCTGGTCCTAAAATTGTAGCCTCTCAAACTTCAAACCACCCGATAGGAGAACAACATCATCTACCATACAAAGCTTCATATGGAGCCATCTGAATGCTTGACTAAAAACTGTTATTATAAGCGAATTCAGCTAAGGGTAAATAAGTATCCCAACTACCTCCAACTTCAAGGATGCAAGCTCTCAACATATCCTCCAAAATTTATATAATACGCTTAGATTGTCCATCCATCTATGGATGAAATGCAGTACTAAGATCTACTCAGGCACCCAATGCTTCTTGGAAAGATCTCCAAAAGCGTGAAGTGAACTGTGATCCTCTATCATAAATGATGGAAATGGAACTCCATGAAGTCGGACAATTTCATCCATAAATAAATTAGTATACTTCACTCCACTATATGTTGTCTTAACTGGCAGAAAGTGAGCTGGCTTAGTAAGTCGATCTACAATTACCCATACAGAGTCATGGCCTTTAATGGTTTGCGGTAGCTCGATTACGAAATCTATGGTAACTCTTTTCCATTTCCAATCTGGAATCTTGATCTCTTGCAATAATCCTGCCAGTCGTTGATGCTCTGCTTTAACCTATTGACAAGTCAAGAAACTAGAAACAAAGTTAGCAACATCTTTCTTCATACCTTCCCACTAGTACAACTGCTTCAGGTCATGATACATCTTAGTGGAACCAGGGTGAATGGTATATCTGGAGTTGTGAGCTTTCTCAAGAATAACTCATCCTAACCAATCTGCAGCTGGTTCAGATAATCGATTACCCACTAAAAGAATATCATCACAATAAACACTCACCGTCTTACTTTGACCAGCAAGGACCTTATCTTGATATTTACTCAACTGTATATCCTCAAATTGAATGGCCTCTATGCGCTCTACCAAACAAGATTTAGCTTAAACACAAGCCAACAATACCCCTAACCTTCCAACACCAAAACTAACACCTTTGCCTTGAATTTTCTGCACATCTTTCACCAACTGCCTCTTTCCAGGAGCTATATGCGCCAAACTACCTATATATTTCCTGCTCAAAGCATCATCCACAACATTAGCTTTTCATGGATGATACAAGATAGCACAATCATAATCTTTGAGTAATTTCATCCACTGATGCTGTCGAAGATTTAGATCTCACTGCTGAAAAATGTACTTCAAACTCTTATGATCGGTATAAATCTCACAAGTTTCACCGTATAAGTAATGCCTCCAAATCTTAAGTGCAAAAACCACAGCGGCCATCTCTAAATCATGTGTAGGATAGTTCAACTCGTGCTTCTTCAACTGTCTCAAAGCATAAGAAATAAAATGATCATGTTGCATGAGAACACATCCTAATATAACCCTCAAAGCATCACAAAATACCTTGAATCCTCCAGAGCCTGATGGTAAGGCTAATATCGGTGCAGAGGTCAAACATGTTTTGAGTCTCTAAAAGCTCTGTTCACACTCTTCCGTCCACTGGTACTTCACATTTTTCTGTGTTAACTTGGTCAATGGAGCTGTAATTTTAGAGAAATTCTACACAAAACGCCTATAGTAATTAGCCAAACCTATAAAACTATGAATCTCTATGGGTGAAGTAGGCCTAGGCCATTTCTGCACTGCTTCTGTCTTTTTAGAATCCATCGTGATACCTTCTTTGGAGACAACATGCCCCAAAAAAGATACTGAGTCGAGCCAAAATTCACATTTTGAGAACTTAGCATAAAGCTTATGTTCCCGCAATGTAACACCCTGATTCGCTGAACCGGAATGGTACACGGTGCTCATGACCCTGAGGGACTATAAGCTAACCCATGACTGATATCTGTACTTGTATACGGCAAATCATGATATAATAATGCAGAATACATAGAACTGTAAGGCCATAAGGTTCAACTGAATACAATCATGTGGGTGAAAATACCCAAAACAACTCAATCTGAACGTAAAGCTGAACATAAATCTAGGATGAACATAAAGGGTTTCATGCATGAACAACACTGACTGACTAATATGAACGTGGGAGTGAAAACACACATATATAAAAACTGGGACTGTGAATATGTAATAGCATGACCTGTAAGCTAATACATGGTTTACTGATAACTGTCATGACTGGTACTGAAACTGATAACATGGATGACTGTATCTGACAGTCCTATATATACTAAAATCTGAAGAACGCCCTGAGTTCTTTTATTGAGACTGATACTGAAACTGTGGGAAGTAGTGTTTAACCTACAAGCCCCATGTATGCCGTTATGGCTAAGCTGGGGTCCAATCTCTGCCCCGACTGGAGGGGTGTCAATACTGTGCCACGGGTAAGGACAGCCTGTGAGTGACCCTTATCTGGCGGGTACTCAATGAGAATGGTGGGAATCCTAAACTGACGGGTTAAGCCACCTCATCAACCCTTATCTGACGGGTTAAGATGTCTCAACCTACGCTGGCTACGTACTTCTAGAACACAAGGATGACTACTAAGAATCACACCCTGAACTGGCGGGTAAGTTTCCATCCTTCGGTTCACTCAGTGCTAACCTCTACTCTCATCTGGAGGGACTGGACATGAATAACTGACTGTGCATGACTTAATCTTACTAAATTTCATTGACTGGCAGAATGTTACTGATATCTGACAACTGACTAAGATCATGAGGTTTTCCTGAGTCACATGACTGACTGGAGTCTATGGAATCATAGCTTGAGTTCGAATATCATGAAACATGACATGGATCTAGGCACACAGCTATAGTTTTCGGGTACAAGTACCCCCAGGACTCGATGGAAGGAAACTGACACATATGACTGACTTGATCATAAGAGTAGAGTCCATAATTTATAATATCATAAGTAGGGATCTCATACTAAGAATGGTTATCAACAATGTATTGCATGAAAAAGATTTCATATCACATGGAAGTACTTGCACAATCTTAATATCATGTTCATTGCATAATCATATTGGCAACACATACCAATAGCATGGAAGTTCATGTGGATTGCATGGTTATCATACCAATAAGGAGTGTTAAAAGTCTTAATTACCCTTAAAATAACTCAAAACGGAGTGTTTTTGGCACCTGGAACTGACTTAGGCAGCGCCCAAGTGATTTCCTAAGCTAGGTTGGGCGGCGCCTAACCAATCGCCTATGTTTGGGTTGGCCAGCGCCTAACTAATCGCCTATCCTTACTGTCTCTCATGAAAATGGGCATAACTTTTTACTCGGGTACTGGATTAAGGCAAAATTGGTATCATTCAAAAGCTAATTCAATTCTCTACAATTTGGTGGGTCTAAATCAGCTAAAATACCACATTAACATCGAGTTATACTCATTCAAAGATGACCCTTGCAAAATCAAACACTAAAACTTGATGGATTAAAAAACTCTTAGCTTGTATTACCTTAAGTGACTCATATGAACATGCTTAATGCATCATAAGCTATCCTATCACTAGGATATTCATTGTAAGCCATGTACTCAAGTATGAATCACAGGATAGGAGATATCATACATAGGAATACTTATTCACTTTCTAGCTTAGAAACATGTGGGGTATTACAATATCTCCCCCTTAGTAACATTCGTCCTCGAATGAGAATTTACTGAGAAGGGATACAAGACAATAGAACCTGAACTGAACATGAAGAACTGAAACTTAATCTCATGACTGACATGCTAAACATACTGAACTCGTGCATATTTGATGCACGGACAACTGACACATAAATGCATGACTGAGTATGAAACGGTTAATAGGTACCAAGTTTATACTGGAAACATGAACGTGAAACTGAATAAGATTAAGGAGAACTGTTACCTTGAGCTTGATCTGAATTGGCGGGGAAGAGGTGAGGATACTTGGTACACATATCTGCTTCTGCTTCCCAAGTAGCTCCCTCATGAGATTGATTTCGCCAAAGAACCTTGACTAGAGGGACTTCTTTGTTCCTCAATCTACCAGTCTGATAATCTAAGATTTTGACTGGAATCTCTTCATAGAAAAGGTTGTTCTGAATATCGATGCTCTGAATAGAGACAACAACTGCTGGGTCACCTATGCACTTCTTTATCAAAGAGACATGGAAGACTGGATGGACTGAGGCTAGATCTGAAGGCAACTCAAGCTCATAAGCTACCTTACCGAAGCGACAAAGAATTCTGAAGGGACCGATATACCGGGACTGAGTTTTCCTTTCTTGACGAACCTCTTCAATCCCTTCATGGGAGAGATCTTAATATAGACATAGTCATTGACCTTAAACTCGAGATCCTTTCTACGAACATCTACATAGGACTTCTGTCGGCTCTAAGTAGCCCGGAGTCTCTCTCTGATCAACTGAACTTTCTCTAAGGCGTTGAATACTAAGTCAGGACCTATGATTGAGGCCTCACTAACTTCGAACCAACCAATCATAGATCTACATCTCCTACCATAGAGAGCTTCGAATAGAGCCATCTGAATACTAGAATGATAGCTATTATTGTATGCAAACTCAATCAAAGGCAAGTGGTCATCCCTACTTTCCTTGAAGTTAATTGCACACGCCCATAGCATAACTTCAAGAGTCTGAATGGTCCTCTCTGCTTGACCATCTGTCTGAGGATGAAATGCTATGCTGAGATGGACTTGGGTACCGAGACCCTTTTGGAATGCTTTCCAAAAGTGAGAAGTGAATTGGGTACCTCTGCCTGAGCTGATAGATAGTGGAACACCGTGTAACCTAAATAACTCCCTGATATAGAGTTTGGCATAATCCTCAGCGGAATAAGAAGTACGAACAGGAAGGAAATGAGCTGACTTGGTCATTCTATCTATAATGACCCAGACTAAATCATGCTGATGACGAGTTCTAGGCAAACCCATCACGGGGTCCATGTTAACTTATTCCCACTTCCAAGTAGGAATGGTGAACTCTTGCATGGAACCACTAGGTTTCTGATGCTCTATCTTAACCTGCTGACATGTAGAGCACTTAGCCACAAACTCTGCAACATCTCTCTTCATCCCACTCCACCAATAGATCTCCCACATATCGCGGTACATCTTAGTGGCCCCTGGATGAATAGAGTATCATGAACCATGCGCTTCTGCAAGTATTCGCTGCCTCAATTCATCTACACCTGGAACACATAGACGACCCTGACAACGAAGAACACCATCTCCTCCTTGGGAGAAACCTCGACTTTTTGATTCTGAACTGACTCTTTGAGCTTGACAAGGCTAGGATCTCTGTCTTATTTCTCTTTCACCTCAGAAACTAGAGATGACTTTGAACTACTATGAACACATATACCACCTTCTGAAGAATCGACTAAGCGAACGCCTAGTCTGGCAAGCTGATGGATCTCCTGAGCCATTTTTTTCTTACTATCCTCAATGTGAGAAATACTACCCATGGAGAGTCGACTGAGAGCGTCGGCCACAACATTGGCCTTGACCGAATGATAAAGAATACTCATGTTGTAATCCTTCAAAAGCTCTAACCACTTTCTCTAGCGAAGATTGAGATCTTTCTAGGAAAAGACATACTGGAGGATTTTATGGTCTGTGAAGACATCTACATGAACTCCATAGAGATAATGCCTCCAAATCTTCAAGGCAAAAACTATCGGTGCTAACTCAAGATCATAAGTAGGATAATTCTTCTCAAGTGGCTTTAACTGTCTGGAGGCGTAGGCTATGACCTTACCATGCTGCATGAGGACACAACCTAAACCCACTCTGGATACATCACAATAGACTATAAAACCATCTGAACCATCTGGAATAGCTAGAACTGGAGCGGAGGTGAGTCGAGTCTTCAACTCTTAAAAGCTCTTCTCGCATGAATCTGACCACTGAAACTTAAAATTCTTCTGAGTTAATCTGGACATGGGAGATGAAATAGAAGAAAATCCCTCGACAAACCGTCTGTAATAGCCCGCCAAACCCAAGAAACTCCTAATATCTGATAGAGATACGGGTCTGGGCCAGTTTTTTACTGCCTCGGTTTTCTGAGGATCTACTCTAATTCCATCATCGGAAACAATATGGCCAAGGAATGCTACTGATTTTAGCCAAAATTCGCACTTGATGAACTTAGCAAATAATTGGTGATCCCTGAGAGTCTGAAAAACAATCCTAAGATGGTCTGCATGATCACGCTCTGTCCGAGAATAGACCAGAATATCATCTATAAAGACTATGACAAACATGTCCAAGTACTGCTTGAACACATGGTTCATCAAATCCATAAAAGCTGCAGGGGCATTGGTAAGACCAAATGACATGACTAAAAATTTGAAGTGACCATACCGAGTACGGAAAGCTGTCTTCGAAATGTCACATTCTCTAACTTTGAGCTGATGATAGCCTGATCTGAGGTCTATCTTGGAGAAGTAACTGGCACCCTAAATTTGGTCGAATAGATCATTAATCCTAGGAAGAGGATATCTGTTCTTGACCGTGACCTTGTTGAGTTGACGGTAATCAATACACATCCTGAGAGAACCATCTTCCTTGCGCACGAATAATACTGGCGCACCCCATAGGGAAACGCTGGGTCTGATGAATCCCTTATCTAGGAGATCCTTCAACTGATCTTTTAGTTCCTTGAGTTCTGTTGGTGCCATTCTGTATGGAGGAATAGAAATAGGTTGAGTATTCGGAAGAAGGTCTATGCTAAAGTCTATTTCCCTTTCGGGAGGAATGCCTGGAAGATCTTCGAGAAAGACATCTGAGTATTCATTAACAACAGGGACTGTTTCGAGGATGGGATATTCAGAACTAGAATCTTTAACATGCACGAGATGAAACACACATCCCTTAGAAATCATTTTTCTTGCCCGAAGGTAGGAAACAAGTTGACCCCTGAACGCTAAAATGCTACCCTTCCACTCTAGGACAGGCTCATTTGGGAACTGAAACTGAACTATCCTATTTTTGCAGTCGACTGTGGTATAGCAGGAATAAATCTAATCCATGCCGAGAATGACATCAAAATCAATCATCTCTAACTCCACTAAATCTGCTGACCTGGATTTCTAAGATATCATAACCGGGCAGTCCCTGTATACCCGCCGGGCTATGATGATTTTACCTACTGGGGTAGAGACTGAGAAGGGCTCTGCTAGGACTTCGGAACTGATTCCGAAATCGCCTGCTATGTATGGAGTAACAAAAGACAAAGATGTACTTAGGTCTAGCAAAGCATAAACATGAACATAGAAAATCTGTAACGTACCAGTAACGACATCAGGAGAATTTTCCTGATCTTGCCGGGACTGAAGAGCATAGAGTCTGTTTGGGCATTGCCCACTAGTAGCACTGGAAATGGCACCTTGCTGGTTCGGGTGACTGGACTAAGCTGTAGAATAATTTTGCTGACCCTGAAGACTTGACTGCAGACACTCCCTAATCCTGTAGCCTGGCTTACCACAACCAAAATAGACATCACTACCGGCTCTGCAAATGCCCTTGTGCTTCTTACTATAAGTCTGACAAAGGGGATTCATTCGGGCACTGCTAACACTGCCCTGAGATTTAGAGCCTGGCGCTTTGTCTCTATTGCCATCTCTGAACTTCAGCACTGGAGCGCTGGCAGAGGAAGGAGCTAGAACGGTTGACTTGGAGAGAAACTGTGAACGGTTTTCTCCATCTGACTTGGGATAAGCAAAGTTGAAATTATCTGACCTTGCTCTCTTGTTCTGCCTCTCCCTAGTCTTAAAATTCTACTCTTCTACTTGCTGGGCATGGGTCATGAGTCTGACTAAGGTCATATCACCAATCAGCATCGCATATCTACACTTATTTACCATGCTATCGTTGACTCCTAACACAAACTTGCTCATCTTAGCTCTATTGTCTGTAATCACATGAGGAGCATACCTGGATAGCTGAGTAAATCTAAGATAATACTCCCTAACCATCATATTCTCCTACCTAAGGTTGATGAACTCAAGAACTTTGGCTTCCCTCAGCTCTTGGGGAAAGAATCTAGCTAAGAAGGCTGTGACCAATTTCTTTCACTCGATAGGGCCTGTATCATCTAACCTCTTAGACTTCCACTATTTGTACCAATCATGAGCAATATCCTGTACCTGGTAGGCGGCTAACTCAGTACTCTCAATAGAAGTAACACCCATGATGTCAATGACCTTCTGGACTTGGTCAATGAACTCCTGAGGGTCCTCATCAGACTTAGACCCATCGAAAGATAGAGGATTCATCCGTGTGAAGTCCCAAACCCTAGCTGCTTTGGGATTGGCCAATGGATTGACCGGAATGACTGGTGGTCGTTCAGTCTGTGTAGCCATAGACTGAGCAAGTATGGTAAATACGGCTCTAAACTCTGCATAGGAAACATGTTCGTCCAAAGGATCTTTGGGCTGAGGAGATGGCTGGTTTCTTCTCTTTGGGGCCATGGTCTGGAATAAGAGAAGAATGGATTAGAATGAGAGTTTAACTTGTGATTATGCTCACTTGCATGACATGAATAATGAAGAAAGGTGACTATTCCTAAAACATCTTATAGTCTCCCGTACATAAATGTGGCGCGCAACACACTTATGTACAAGACTCTACTAGATGCGGCTTTCAGTCTTCCTAGGACTCTATTGAACCTTAAGCTCTGATACCAAGTTTGTAACATCCCGATTCGCTGAACCGGAATGCTACACGGTGCTCATGACCTCGAGGGACCACAAGTTAACCTATGATTGATATCAGTACCTGTATACTACAAATCATGATATAATAATATGGAATACATATAACTGTAAGGCTATAAGGTTCAACTAAATACAATCATGTGGGTGAAAATACCCAAAACAACTCAATCTGAACGTAAATCTGAACATAAATCTGAAAGCCTCTAAACTATCTGAATAAGGAGTTGAAGGAACATGTCTCCAACTAACTTTGTAAAACTGAACTGAAGAAATAAATAAATGAATCAAATCATATTGTCCTCGAATTAATAAGGACTCACTGTGTCTCTGTGACTGGAATGCTACCGCTACTGCTGGGCTGGAGCTCATGTCTCGGAACCTATGGTGTAACATGAAAAGAAAGCACCATAGCGCAAATGCATCAATACAACTGGAGTACTGAGTATACGAGGAAGGTAGGATGAACATAAAGGGTTTCATGCATTAACAACACTGACTGACTAATATGAATGTGGGAGTGCAAACACACATATATAAAAACTAGGACCATGAATCGTGATAGCATGACCTGTAAGCTAATACATGGTTTACTAATAACTGTCATGACTGATATTGAAACTGATAACATGGATGACTGTAGCTGACAGTCCTATATATACTAAAATCTAAAAAATGCCCTGAGTTCTTTTATTGAGACTGATACTGAAACTGTGGGAAGTAGTGTTTAACCGACATGCCCCATGTATGCCGTTATGGCTAAGCTGGGGTCCAATTTCTGCCCCGACTGGAGGGGTGTCAATATCGTGCCATGGGTAAGGACATCTTGTGAGTGACTCTTATCTGGCGGGTACTCAATGAGAATGGTGGGAACCCTAAACTGACGAGTTAAGCCACCTCATTAACCCTAATCTGACGGGTTAAGATGTCTCGACCTACGCTGGCTACGTAGTTCTGGAACACAAAGATGACTACTAAGAATCACACCCTGAACTGGCGGGTAAGTTTCCATCCTTGGGTTCACTCGGTGCTAACCTCTACTCCCATCTAGAGGGACTGGACATGAATAACTGACTGTGCATGACTTAATCTTACTGAATTCTGTTGACTGGCAGAATGTTACTGATATCTGATAACTGACTAAGATCATGAGTTTTTCCTGAGTCACATGACTGACTGAAGTCTATAGAATCATAGCTTGAGTTTGGATATCATGAAACATGACATGGATCTAGGCACACAGCTATAGTTTTTGGGTACAAGTACCCCCAGGACTCGATGGAAGAAAACTGACACACATGACTGACTTGATCATAAGAGTAGAGTCCATAATTTATAATATCATAAGTAGGGATCTCATACTAAGAATGGTTATCAACAATGTATTGCATGAAAAAGATTTCATATCACATGGAAGTACTTGCACAATCTTAATATCATGTTCATTGCATAATCATATTGGCAACACATACCAATAGCATGGAAGTTCATGTGGATTGCATGGTTATCATACATCTTGTTCATAAGTAGAATTTTCAAGTAAACATAGCATAATCTCATAAGAATAGTTCATGAGTATTCCAACAACCTTTACAAGGCACATTATCAACATAGAAGTCATTGAAACGTAAGGGCATATCATGAATCCTTCACTTAGTCACAATTTAGCTATATTGCATGATTTCTAGTTTCTTAGGCATTTTATCAAACACCTTACATGCACATCTTAAGAATAGGTGTAATCATCAAATTATACATCATGAACAACCAAATTTACATGTTTCCAACTCATATGATATCATGAAATTCAAAAAAACATATAAAGATTCCATCTTGGGAATCACCCAATATCAATAACATGATCATCAACACCCAACAATATAGAAATCATACTTTATAATGAAAAATAGGATTTTTGAGCTTTATGGATTAAAGGGATCCATAAATCAACTCACGCATACCTTAGAAGGAAGATTCTTGATGATTGACGGAGGAATTTCCTTGAAATCGGATCTTCAAGCTTAGTTATGCAACCCTAGTTGTTTTTCTCTTTTAGTGCTCTTGGATGATGATCTTTGAGATGATAATAGGGTTGTAATATGTTTAGAAGCTATATATTTCATAGGATTAAGTTTAGGGATGTGTAAGGTGTGTTAAAAGACTTAATTACCCTTAAAATAACTCAAAATAGAGTGTTTTTGGCACCTGGAACTGACTTAGGCAGCGTCCAAGTAATTGCCTAAGCTAGGTTGGGCGGCGCCTAACCAATCGCCTATGTTTGGGTTGGGCGGCGCCTAACCAATCACCTATCCTTACTGTCTCTCACGAAAATGGGCATAACTTTTCGTTCGAGTATTGGATTAAGGCAAAATTGGTATCGTTGGAAAGCTAATTTGATTCTCTACAATTTGGTGGGTATAAATCAGACAAAATACTACATTAACATTGAGTTATACACATTCATACCCTTGCGAAATCGAACACTAAAACTTGATGGATTCAAAAACTTTTAGCTTGTATTACCTTAAGTGACTCATATGAACATGCTTAATGCATCATAAGCTATCCTATCACTAGGATATTCATTGTTAGTCATGTACTCAAGTATGAATCACAGGATAGGAGATTTCATACGTAGGAATACTTATTCACTTCCTAGCTTAGAAACATGCGGGGTATTACACCCAATGTCTGCAATACAGTCATCAGATGATTCTCATGATCTTTCTAGATATGAGAATATATCAGAATATCATCAATAAATACTATCACAAATTTGTTCAAATACGGGCTGAACACCCTATTCATCAAGTCCATGAATGCAGCAGGAGCATTGGTTAACCCGAAAGGCATCACAAGAAACTCATAATGCCCATATCGAGTTCTAAATAGTGTCATAGATATATCTTCCTCCTTGATTCTAAGCTGATGATAACCCGATCGGAGATCAATCTTCGAGAAATGGATAGCCCTTTGTAACTGATCAAACAGGTACTCTATACGAGGCAACAGATACTTGTTGTGTATTGTTACCTTGTTTAGTTGCCTATAGTCAGTACACATTCTTAGAGATCCATCTTTCTTCTTTACAAACAAAACTGGTGCACCCTATGGCGATATACTCGGTCTGATGAAACTCTTATCTAGCAAGTCTTGCAACTGTTGTTTGAGCTCCTTCAATTCTGCTGGTGCCATATGATATGGGGGTATAGATATTGGATTAGTGTCAGGTTCCAAACTAATACCAATGTCTATCTCTCGAACTGGAGGTAATCTTGGCAACTCCTCAGGAAATACATCAGAAAATTCCTTCACCACAGGTAGCTCCTCCAAATTAAGGGCTCCCTCTCTAACATCACTCATCATAGCCAAGAGACCCATGCAACCTTTCTTCAATAGTTGTTGGGTCTTCATAAAAGATATGACTTTACTAATCTCTGGAACTTGATCCTCTTCCAATACAAAACTAAAGTTGTTGGGTATCTTAAATCAAACTATCTTTGCATGACAATCTACGGTAGCATAGAAAGGAGATAACCAATCTATGCCCATCAACAGATCAAAGTCAATCATATCAAGTACAATCAAGTCAGCAAGGGTATCCCTACCTTCCACTATAATCTCGCAATCTCAGAACACATACTCAACTAATAAGGAATCTCCCACGGGAGTAGAAACAAGAAAAGGACAATCTAACATCTCAGGCTGTCTATCAAATCTCACAACAAAGTATGAGAACACATAAGAGTGGGTAGAACCCGGATCAATCAAAGCATATGCATCAAAATAACAAACGAAAAGAATACCTGTAACCTCTACATTTAAGGCCTGAACATCCTATCTAGAAAGTGCAAAGACCCTCGGTTGGCCTCTACCAGCATTTTCTTGTGCCTGATTTCTAGCAACCCGTTCTCTATTACCTCGATCTCTATTTTCCGTACCTGCAGGATTACGAGGATCCTATCTAGTTGCAGCTAACTAACTAAAACCCTGACCATTATTTCTCTGAGCCTAAGGGAAATCCTTGATGCAATGACCTAACTGACCATTTCGAAAACACTCTCCAGTCAAAATACGACACTAGCCCATATGTGATTTGCCATAAGTCTGGCAGGATGGAGTAGTGGCATACATCTGGCATGAACTATTATATCCCTGAGATGCTGAAGACCCCTGCATACCCTGTCTAGAAGATGGCTTATAATAGACTGTGAAACCAAATCTGTCCATGTATGATGGCCCTGATGCTTTCCTTTATTTTCCCCTATCCGGTTTGCACTTAAGTCACCATTGAAAGATCCACCCATCTTAGCCTTCTTACGAACCTCATAAGATGCCTGCTCTGCACGACCCTTCTCCTCAATCATTCTAGCAAGATCCACTATCTCATAATAGGTCAAGACTTTCATCTATGAGGTCACTGCATTATAAGGAGGAGCAACCAGCCCATTTAAAAACCTCTGGACTCGAGCCGCTTCCGTGGACACCAAGTATGGGGCATATCTAGCCATCTTGCAAAACAGAGTATTATAGGTTGACACATCCAGGGTCAACCTGAAACCAGCCCGTGAATGTTAGCCAGGTTGTGGGCCGGTCCGAATCCAAGCCTGATTAAATGTACTGGTTTGATTCCGGGCCCAACAGTAATTTGTTAAAAAACAACCTTGAACCGGTCCACTTAACCCAACCTGGTCCAACCTACCTAAACCCGGTCAAAATCGGTTAAAAATTCGATCAAAATCGATTAAAAATCCAATCAAAATCGGTCAAGAATAAAAAAAATTAAAAATTCTCCGATATACACTATATATACCCACTTATATACATTTTAAATAAGTTAAACAATATATATACACTATATATATAGTATATACTACATTAGAATTTAAAAAATATATACACAATTACAAATATAATCGTGTATACGACTATACGTTAGTTAAATATATATATTACTCTAATAAAACATATACTACAAGATATATACTACAATATAATGATATATATAATAATTTATAAGACATATACACATGTATACGCTAAATATATACGTCTATAGAAGATATATACACATATATACATACCAATCAATAAATACGTGCTACTTTAAATAAAATATACTACAATATATACACACACTATATATATAGTTATACACTAATTTATAAGACATATACACATGTATACGTTAAATATATACGTCTATAGAAGATATATTCACATATATGTGTACCATTCAATATATATGTAATACTTTAAATATAATATTCTACAATAAATATATATACTACAATATATACAAACACTATATATTTAGTTATACACTAATTTATAAAACATATACACATGTATACGTTAAATGTATACGTCTATAGAAGATATATACACATATATACGTACCATTCAATATATACATACTATTTTAAATAAAATATACTACAATATATACACACACTATATATATAGT
>NC_061117.1:205883856-205886555 GCF_002878395.1 Capsicum annuum
AGTTATATACTAATTTATTCAACATATACACATGTATACGTTAAATATATACGTCTATAGAAAATATATACACACATATATACGTACCATTCAATATATACATACTACTTTAAATAAAATTTACTACAATATATATACTACAATATATATACACACTATATATATAGTTATATAATAATTTATAAAACATATGCACATGTATACGTTAAATATATACTACTTTAGAAGATATATACACATATATACGTACCATTCAATATATGTACTACTTTAAATAAAACATATACTACAATATATACACATACTAAATATATAGATATATACTAATTTATAAAACATATAAACATGTATACGTTAAATATATAGTACTTTAGAAAATATACCCACATAAATACGTACCATTCAATATATACGTACTACTTTAAATAAAATATACTACAATATACACACTCACTAAATATATAGTTATATACTAATTTATAAAACATATACACATATATACGTTAAATATGTACTACTTTAGGAAATATATACACATATATACGTACCATTCAATATATGTACTGCTTTAAATAAAACATATACTACTTTAGATATATACTACAATATATAATACAATATATATATATATATATAGTTATATAGTTATATAGTTATATAGTTATATACTAATTTATAAAACATATACACATGTATACGTTAAATATATATTACTTTAGGAAATATATACACATATATACGTACCATTCAATATATATATACTACTTTAAATAAAATATTCTACAATATATACACAGACACTATATTTAGTTATACACTAATTTACAAAACATATACACATGTATACGCTAAATATATACGTCTATAGAGGATATATACACATATATACGTACCATTCAATATATACGTACTAATTTAAATAAAATATACTACAATATATGCACACACACTATATATAGTTATACACTTATTTATAAAATATATACAAATGTATATCTTAAATACATATGTCTATAGAAGATATATACACATATATACGTACCATTCATTATATACGTACTACTTTAAATAAAATATACTACAATATATACACACACTATATATATATAGTTATATACTAATTTATAAAACATATTCATATGTATACGTTAAATGTATATGTCTATAGAAGATATATACACATATATACGTACCATTCAATATATATGTACTACTTTAAATAAAATATACTACAATATATATATACTACAATATATACACACTATATATATTTAGTTATACACTAACTTATAAACAATATACACATGTATACGTTAAATATATACGTCTATAGAAGATATATACACATATATACTTACCATTCAATATATACGCACTACTTTAAATAATATACTACTATACTAAAATATATACATACACTAAACATATAGTTATACACTAATTTATAAAACAGATACACATGTATACGTTAAATGTATACGTCTATAGAAGATATATACACATCTATACGTACCATTCAATATATATGTATTACTTTAAATAAAATATACTACAATATATATACTACAATATAGACACACGCACTATATTTAGTTATACATTAATTTATAAAACATATACACATGTATACGTTAAATATATACGTCTATAGAAGATATATACACATATATACGTACTATTCAATATATACGTACTACTTTAAATAAAATATACTACAATATATATATACTAAAATATATACACACACTATATATTTATTTATACACTAATTTATAAAAGATTTACACATGTATACGTTAAATATATATGTCTATAGAAGATATATACACATATATACGTACCATTCAATATATATGTACTACTTTAAATAAAATATACTACAATATATACACAAAATATATATTTAGTTATACACTAATTTATAAAACATATACACATGTATACGTTAAATATATACGTCTATAGAAGATATATACACATATATACTATCATTCAATGTATATGTACTACTTTAAAAAAAAGTACTACAATATATATATATATATACACTACAATATATGCACACACTATATATATAGTTATACACTAATTTATAAAAGATATACACATGTATACGTTAATATATATGTCTATAGAATGGTATATACACATATATACGTACAATTTAATATATACATACTACTTTAAATAGAATATACTAAAATATATGTACTACAATATATGCACACACTATATATATAGTTATATACTAATTTGTAAAACATATACACATGTATACATTAAATATATATGTCTATAGAAGATATATACACATATATACGTATCATTCAATATATACATACTACTTTAAATAAAATATACTACAATATGTATACTACAATATATACACATACTATATATATAGTTATACACTAATTTATAAAACATATACACATGTATGCGTTAATATATATGTCTGTAGAATGGTATATACACATATATACGTACCATTCAATATATACATACTACTTTAAATAAAATATACTACAATATATGCACACACTATATATATAGTTATATACTAATTTGTAAAACATATACACATGTATACGTTAAATATATACGTCTATAAAAGATATATACACACATATATATGTACCATTCAATATATACATACTACTTTAAATAAAATATACTACTTTAGAAAATATATACACATA
>NC_061117.1:205886655-205929509 GCF_002878395.1 Capsicum annuum
TTCAATATATGTACTACTTTAAATAAAACATATACTACAATATATACACACATTAAATATATAGTTATATACTAATTTATAAAACATATACACATGTATACGTTAAACATATACTACTTTAGAAGATATATACACATATATACATACCATTCAATATATGTACTACTTTAAATAAAACATATATTACAATATATAAACTACAATAAACACGCACACTATATATATAGTTATATACTAATTTATAAAACATATACACATGTATACGTTAAATATATAGTACTTTAGAAAATATACACACATAAATACGTACCATTCAATATATACGTACTACTTTAAGTAAAATATACTACAATATATACACACACTAAATATATAGTTATATACTAATTTATAAAACATATACACATGTATACGTTAAATATATACACATATATACGTATCATTCAATATATGTGTTGCTTTAAATAAACATATACTACTATAGATATATACTACAATATATAACACAATATACATACATACATACATACATACATATATAGAGAGAGAGAGTTATATACTAATTTATAAAACATATACACATGTATATGTTAAATATATACTACTTTAGGAAATATAAGGGCCTTTTCCAACAAAATGAAGCCTCTTTTGCTAAATATCACATTTCCAACAATCATCAACACATACATTGCATATATATCTGCTCACTATTATTTCCACCTCATTTACTTCCTCTTTTTTCTTAACAAAACGCACAAAATAGCTCGACAATTTAGGGATTGTGTTCGATATTTGTCTCTTTAACTTCTAGTAAATCCTTTGTTCTTGATTTCTATTGCTGAATTCTTCTCTCAAATTTATCTTACTACTGTCATATTGATTACTATTGGCAAAGAAAACAGCTCCGAAAAATTAAGGATTTTGGAGTTGATACTTCCCCATTTCTTATCAAAACGAAGAAAATAGCTCAAAAAATTGGGAAATTTGCTTGATTTTTGCGCCCTTTAACTTCTGCTAAATTCTTTGTTTTTTATTTCTATTGGTGACTTCTATTGGTGAAGAAAACAACTCCGAAAAATTAGGGTTTTTTCTTTATTTTGGCGTTCTTAGCTTTTGCTAAATGGTATGTGTTTAATACAGAGTTGAGTTTCCATCGGTCCTTCTGTTTGTGATGTCAGATTCACTTTCTATGTCTTCGATTTCTTTGACTTCACTTGAGACATTGGAAACCTTGTGGCCTTGGTTTTTTGCTTATTCAATGTTTGTGCTCTCTTGGTGTACTAATTTATCATTACTTAACTTAATTCCTCCATGCCATTACTACAGTTAGACGACAACACAACATCAACTTTAGATTTTTAGACGTTATGTCAAACTTAAAAATTATGAGCAGACGGATGCCATTGCAATACCTAAAATATGATGGAGGGTATATCTATACCATTGTCATTATGTTAGTTATGAAATTAAGGTAATGTCCTTCGTAGTACTCCAACCTTCACTTATTTATAAGTAGAACTAGCATTGATGAAATGCAGACATAGCTGATGTTTACTGGAGGAAGTGGCATACCTCGCGTAGCCTACGTGAGTAAGTCGGACGTTCTTTTTCTGGAAATTGAATAATAAGGTTTATTTACATGTTACTATGTTGATTGTTCATTCCGACTTTTACTTCCTTGTATTGGAATATTTTGCTTTTCATCTTTAGTGAGTGACCAAGACAAACTATTGGAGTACTTATTAGTTTGAGGAATATACTGATTTTGAGCTGTGGATATTGTCCATCTGAAGGCCACATATGTTACTCCAACATTATACAAGTGATTATGCCACACTCTTCTCTTTTCTCTTGGCATTGCCAATTTCTCCAGCAGTATCTATTGCAAAAAGGAACTTACTAAAGAAAATATAACTTTTGTAACATTACCCCTATCTTGTCATAAATAATTGCCTTAAAGCTTTCTCTTCAAGTTGCAACCCTCTATATAAAAGATTCAATTGGAGTTATCTGTGTCAGCCTATTCTACCAGATTACTAAAATATTGTTTATGTAATTTAGTTAGTTCACTTTTCAATAGATTAAGTTTTCTCACTACATAGTACATGTTGTATCTTTTCACTGACCTCTCCCATACATTCTTAACTATGAAATGGAATAAGTATACTCCGCATATTACAGTAATTGAATGCTTTGGTTTTTCTCTTTAATGTCCGAATCACTTGAACCACAACGAGGCAATGATCACTCACTCCCTATGGCATCCCATAACTCTTCATGTCAGGTTTCAGTTTGTTCTTGTTCCAAACTTAATGGTTCTGATTTTTTCTATGTTCATAAAGATGTTGATAGGTGCTTCTTTTATTGTTTGCATTTTTGCACTTTAATCATCCCTCTTACATATAATAGTACTCCTTCTCCTCATTCTGTCTATTCTTTTTTAGAGTACTAATGCCTTACGTACACCAAAATTATAACCATCTCATAGAACAGATGTTTGGCTAAATGATAAATAGCAAAGGCAACATTAACATTTGAAAGCACAATTTGATGCTTTTGTTGTTCAATATTGTCATTCTTGGTAACTCAGTTAGTTGGTTGGTTTTGTTTTCAGCTTTGCGATGCTTTTGGTTTTTGAAGATTATTGTTTTTAGTAGCTCAATTGGTTAAGTTTCCAGCTGTGTGATGCTATTGTTGTTCTTAGTAGCTCTGTTTGGTGTCTAAGTTTGCAGCTATGTGATGCTTTTGTTGTTCAATGTTGTTATTCTTAGTAGCTCAGTTGGTTGGTTGTCTAAGTTTTCAGCTGTGTGATGCTTTTGTTATTCAATATTGTCGTTTTTAGTAGCTCAGTTGGTTGGTTGTTAAGTTTTCAGCTGTGTGATACTTTTGTTGTTCAAGATTATTGTTTTTAGTAAGTTGGTTCCCCACCTAAATTTTCAAACTTCTTGAGAGGGGTCAATTCTCTACCTTATAGAACTCTTCTTTTATGTGCAACTCTTGCCGTTTTAATCCTTTGCTTCTTCCTTTTCTTGCTCTATTGCGTTATTGAATAGCCACTGAACTATCTTACTTTTTGAGTCGACAATGGCCTTAAGGTGGGTGGCACTACCCTCCACACAAGTACTGCCTGATGAAGGGGCATTGAGGAAAGCTATAGACCCATTAGGCCAGAGTACACACCAACAATTACAGCCTAAAGAAATAGAATGAATAGTTCTCAGTTGAAAAAACAAAATAGAGAAAGAAATCAAACTGCTCTATTTTCTCAATAAGTGAACAGATAAAGGATCAGATACTTGCACATCAATGAATACTCACATCAAAAAATAAAAATATCAAAGAATCTAAAACGAATGAACTGTCGCTATCACTAATTAGTTTGTTCTTGATAGGCTTTAATCCTTATTTCCTTTCTTTTCTTTGCAGCTGCAGCTTTTGTACCAAACTCTTTATTTGTGTTGTTCTACAGTCTTTGACTTAGTAGCTAATATTTCCATTACCAGGTGTTAATATGTACTGCTATATGTAAAAATCCCATGATTTCATTTATGGATATTTAAATAGCAATAACTAAGATGAATTCAATTTTTTATAATAGGTTTACAAACTTTTATACGTTTGGTTATAGAAACAACTTTTGAATAAAGAATACTAAGAGTCTTCAAATCTAATTTATTTTTCTTGCTTTGCAGTTGTAACTTTGTATGCAAACTCCCTGCTTTTGCTATTGTACAGTGTTTCATTTAGAGGGTAATATTTTAGTCATCCCACTCAAATGAGATATCTTCTTATTCTACTTTTTCATATTCAATTCATACTATGATTTTGTTCTCCCAATTATATAACCTAAATTTGTTCTCTTTGATTTTTAATCCTATTGTGTAACCATATATTTTCTTTGTAGGAATTAAAAAATATATATATAAAATAAAATCATTGTGAAATCAAATGTCTCAAATAAAAAGAAAGATAACTAATACTCAAATGGGAAAAAAATTTTAACGTCGTGTTGCTTGCAAAGTAATGCCATCTGAACAAAAAAAAAGCACTTTTTGAATGACGAAGACTACAACATGCTCCCAAAAAACAACCTACAACGGAAAATACTACTCCCAGCACTTCTAATTCATCATTTCCTTCTTCAGAGTCTCACAACGTGATTCTTCCTCAACCTGCTCTATATATTAGGGATGCACCTTCGACTTCAGTAACACAAATGGTTTGTTGGAATATCAACCAATTACCTTGCTCTCCTACTATTTTAAAAATTATTTCAAATTGTAAATTTTGTTCAGCCAAAAGATTTCAATACGAAACTCCAACCTCCTGTTGTAACAATGGTTCGATAAAATTGGTTTCACACCAACTACCTCCTGCATTAAAGCATCTTTATTATGATCAATCTGAACAATCTAAACATTTTCGTACTTACATTAAAACATACAATAACATGTTTGCCTTTACTTCTCTTGGTGTAAAATATGATAAAGAGTTGGCAAATATGACTAAAGGTGTTTACACATTTAAGGTACAAGGACAAATGTATCATTTTTTTACCTAGCCTTACTACTGCAAATAATAGAGTAAAAAATTTACAACTTTATTTCTATGACAATGAGAATGAAAGAGTAAATAAAATGCTTTCCTCAGAAAAGCTAGACAAATCTGTTATTGAAAACTTAGTGGATATTCTACAAATTAATCCATACTCTCAATTTCTGAAATCTTTAATACATATTCCAGATTTATCTAATTTCTATATTGCACTTAAATGTGATTCAACCTTGGATCAATGAACATACAACTTACCTAATGTATCACAAGTAGCAGCTATATGGACTGATGAAGAATTGAATAGTCCTATTTTCACACCTCATATTCATGTTCACACACATAGTAACAATGACCAATTGATTCACTATTATTATGATTTCTACGACTCCTTACAATACCCTTTATTATTTTCATATGGTGAAAATAGATGGCACTGTGGTATCCAAAAAATTTTGCAACCAATAACTCTTCTGCAAATCGTTCTTCCTTCAAACATGAACAACTTCCACTTGTCACAAACATATCTTCCATTGATGGATACCTTAATATTGAAGAAGGAATTTTACAAAAAGAACGACAAAAAAAATATTATTTCTTGTCGTGAATATTATTGTTACAAATTACAAATTAGAGATAATGAAGAAAATGACATTTTACATTCTGAAAGATTATTCCAATAATATTCAGTAGATCAATACATCAAACTCGAAACACAAAGATTGGATTTTTTTTAAATAACCAAGATTTATCTCGAACTGAAATATTAGCGGGACTTATTGATCTACAAAGACTAGGAGAAAGAGATGTGTCTCAAATATTGGCTGAAAAATATTCTTGCTTGCTACCTTTATAGGAGGTCCACAAGATATGCGACGTAGATACATGGATGCCATTGCATTAGTACAACATTTTGAAAAACCAGATATCTTCTTAACAATGACATGTAATCCTTCATGGCCTGAAATAGAACATCTATTGCTAACAACTGATGAAATACAACATAGACCCAATTTAATAAGTCGAGTATTTAAAGAAAAAGTGGAAGAATTAAAGTCAGATATTATTAAAACAAAAATATTTGAAAAAGTTGTTGCTTATATGTATACTATAGAATTTCAAAAATGGGGTCTTCCATATACTCATTTTCTTATTAGACTTGAGAATGATTATAAGTTATTAACACCAAAGGCTTATGACAAAATTATTTGTGCTGAAATACCTGATATTGACACAAATGAATATTTACACTCTTTGATAATTAAACATATGATGCATGGACCTTGCGGAAATTTAAACCCTAACAATTCAAGCATGGAAACAAAAGGAACTTGTAAATTTAAATACCCTAAAAATTATGCAAATGAAACATCTAAAGGCAAAAATCATATCCTATTTATAGAAGACGAGACACTGAAAAATTTGTAAAAGTTAGAACTCAATATCTTGACAATTCATGGGTCGTACCATACAATTCATATTTACTAACTAAATTTAACTCCCACATAAATGTTGAAATATGTGCAGACATTAAAGTCATTAAATATATCTATAAATACATTTGCAAAGGTCATGATAAAATATGCTTCAATCTACAAAGTAATGAAACTAATATAGAAATAGATGAATTAAAAGAGTATCGTCCAGGTAGATGGGTATCACCACCAAAAGCTATGTGGCGTATGTTTACCTTTCCTATTAGTGAAATGAATCCAATTTATCAGCTTCAATTACATCTTCAAGACCAATAATTTATCTCTTTCAAAACAACTACAAAATTAAGTTTAATTTTGAACAATTCAAGAAATAAAAGAACAATGCTAACATAATTTTTCAGAATGAATCAAACAAACAAACATGCCATAGAACTTAATTTACTATACAAAGAATTTCCACAACACTTTGTTTGGTCAATAAGTGATAAAATATGGACACGTAGAAAACAAGGTTATGCCATTGGACGTATTGTCAGTTGTCATCCATTTGAAGGAGAAAGATACTATCTACGGTTATTACTAATGGATATATGAAGTCCTAAATCATATAAAGAACTTAGAACTATAAATAGCATATGTTGCACAATATTTAGAGAGTCTGCAGAACAAAAAGAATTATTATCTTCTGATAGTAACTTAATTGAATGCTTATCAAAAGTTACTACTTACCAAATGCCATGTAGCTTACGTCGCTTATTTACCACTCTATTAGTATATTGCAATCCTGCAAATTTTAAAGATTTATGGTAAAAATTTAAAGGACCAATATCTGAAGATTCTACAATTACAACAAATATACAAACAACTAACATTTGTTATATGGTTTTGAACCACATAAATACCATATTACATTAAATGGGACAAAATATAAATGAATTCAAACTCATATCAGAAACTTTTATACCATCCACATTTTCTTACTGAGTAATGCACGAGTCTGGAGACATTTATTTAGAAAGAAACGTAGTTGTAACTGAAGAAGATTTACTCCTATATAGAAAACTAAACGAAGAACAACATGTTGCTTACAATGCTATTCTTAATAAAATATTCTCAAATGAACAAGGAGATTTTTATATTGATGGACCAGGAGGAACTGGGAAAATTTTTTTATACCGAGCTTTACCAGCTACTGTAAGATCCAAAGGACTTATTGCTTTAGCTACAATAACTTTTGGGGTTGCAGCTTTTGTTCTCCCAGGAGGACGAACTGCTCACTCACGTTTCAAACTTCCTATCAACATAAGTGAAAACTACAACTATAATACAAGTAAACAAAGTTCACTTGATGTTTTAAAGAGACCAAATTAATAGTATGGGACGAAGTATCAATGGCAATGAAAAACCTTGTTGAAACTTTTGATTTATTACTAAGAGATCATATGAGTATAAATATACCTTTTGGTGAAAAAGTTGTTGTTTTTGGATGTGATTTTAGGCAAACACTACCAGTTGTAAAAAGTGGAATAAAAGAATATTTCATTTGTGAATGCTCACTAAACTCAGATATTTGGAATTATCTAGAAAAATTTTAACTAACAAAAAATATGCGAGCATGAGAAGATACTACATTCTTTGAACATTTACTTAGAATTAGGAATGGAAAAGAACAAGTTAATTACCATAACAAAATTGAGATTTCAAAATCCTTACTTATTCCTTTTACAATGAGAAGGAATTATTAAATAATTTATTCAAAATTATCTACCCTGACTTAAACATGATCATGATGGACACATCTAATGTAACATCACGTGTCATCTTAATAACCAAAATAATTTTGTAAATGATATTAATGAAATGTTCATTCATCAATTCCTTGGTACTGTTGTCACATTCGTTGGTATAGACGAAACTGTAGAGCCAAAAGAACAAACTGAGTTTGAAGATTTCTTACATACTTTAAACCCTACAGGACTACCTCCTTATAAGTTAGTTCTAAAGCAAAACTGCCCAGTTATATTACTACAAAATTTAAATCCTTCAGAAGGTTTATGTAATGGCACTCGCTTAATTTGTATTGATTCCAAAACTCATATTATTAGTGCTAAAATTTCAAGTGAAGATTTCAAAGGCAAACATGTATCCATTCCTCGCATACCTTTATTATCACCACAAGACAAAAAATTGTCAACTCAATTCAAGAGAACACAATTTTTCATTCGATTATGTTTCGCTATGACTATAAATAAAGCTCAAGGTCAACCACTAGATTTTGTTGGAATTTATTTACGTGAACCTGTATTTTCACATGGTCAACTTTATGTTGCTTTATCAAGAGCCAAAATATCAAACTGTGTAAAAATGATAATACGACCAGCAACATCAGATGGTCCTGATGATTATTCCACTTACAATATAGTATATAGTGAAATCATTAACAAGGCATTATGTTAAAAAGAATTCTCAACAATTCCATGTAAATTTCCTACATTTTCATTTTTATTATTTGAAATTCATCAACCAACTCCTACTTTGCTCTTACAAATGTAAAACTAAAATTTAGCATCCCTATTTTCAAATTAGTCAAGATAGTAGGAAATATGTTGCCAGCATTCAAAATATGTTGGACCATTTTTCTTACTTTACAAAAATAAATTATACAATATATTAATTACTATAATATACTCGGCAAACAAGCTTACACATTGACATTATGGGAAAAAGCTCTCATTGATGAAGAAGGCAAAAAGCTCCTCACACAGTATCAACAACATCCAGTCATCTGTATCAGACGTGTTGGACTATCCAAATACAATGGTAAACTAACTAACGTACCATAATTAATTTACTTATATCACCTTTTGCTTTCTTCTATAACATAGTATTGTTATTATAATTATTGTAGGCATATCATTGACGACAAAATTTACCACAATGATGTAAATTGATCTACCATATTTAGAATGCCTTCAACTGCACTCATGGTATAAACATACTTTACTCTACTTTGTACTAACTTGTACATTATTATTAATATGATAATATCCATCAACCAACAATTGAAACAGGGTTGCAGAAAATGCTGAAATGCTCAACTCTTTTGCTACGAGAAGCACATCCCAAATTGGATCTCTGGTTTCTGCTCCAGTAGATGAAGAAATAGTATCAATTGCTTCCATTCAATCACAACGAGATTTTCATACCATCACTAATCACCTAATTCATAACTTATGCTAAAATTTATTCTTCTCATGGTAATAACACTTTTTCCACAGGGTCATGCTTTCACAATAGAGGCACAAATAATTCTACCAAACAGCCTTAAACATTGCTTTGTCTTAGGCTACCCAAAGTGTCCTCAAGAAGTACGAAATACAGAGAAGAGAAAAATTCAATGCATGAAGTGTCATGAGAGTAATATGCTGACTCCCAGGAACTTGAGTACTAATACTATACACACATACATCCACAATATCAACAACATATTTCTCATTATTAACTAAACTACTAATGTATACTACTTTAGGTGCCGATTCGATGTAAATCTGAAAGATGAAACTGGCTCAATAATTGGAACTATTAGTGGAAAAGAATGAGAAAAATTATTATCTCTTACAGCTAAACAGATTTATGAGCTTGCTTCAACTGAGGTAAAAAATTTAACCATCAAATATACACATTGACATAATTATTCAACAAACATAAAACTAAATATCTTTTTCCACAAAATGAGTCCCAATCAATGCAACATACTGAAATGAGACGGAATCAGAATCTGTTCAGAATTCAAGTGAAAAAAGTAGTTTTCTGCACTGATCATACAATCTCTGGAAAAGTCCACATTTTATCCTGTGCTGAAAAAGAAAACATCATGCCCTCTCTTCCTGCACCATCCACATTCCATATCAAAGAAGGAAGCAAGAAGCAAAAAAAAAATTCTACTTCTTATGTTGAACAAGCCGAACAACAAAGTGAATGCCAGAATATGCTCAAACTGAAACAAAAAATGGAGCCATCGACTCCAATGAAAATAAAATAAAATATTACGAACAAATTGCTTTCATATTCTCTCTCAATATTTATAATGTCTTCAATATAATTTATACTATACTATTTTCTTACTAATTATATTACTCTCTTTCATTCTTGTTAAATATACTTGCAGGTTGGACAACTTTCTTTTTGCAATTATTTTTGAATTTTGTGAAATATTGTTCTTCCTTGTTTGCACTACTATGAAGATTTTTGAAGAAAAGAACTACCAACTTACCCTCTATCATCTACCCAACGGTCCAATAGGTCAGTCATCTCCTTAATATACAATCTAATACATTTCCTTCTTTAATCCATCATTATTCCGTATTGAAAGAATACAAATTACTCACATCATTATTGGTTGGACCTATGTTTGTACCTTGCTAACTGATATCACTACTAATCCTTGTGGTTTTAATGTGTTGTAGATGTGGATAGGCTGCTGAAGACGTTGATTATTCGATGAAAACTAAAGTCCACCTGAAGGAGATGTTTGCTAGAAAAGGGTACATTTGTTCCACTTTTCTATTACTTGATATTTTTTCAGTTTCTTAGTTCTATTCTCTCAGTTTGTACTTGATAACACAATGGTCATTGTTAAATGTATACAAAAGCCACATTTTACATTTGGTGTTCTACATCCAAGCAAGATTCACAAGAACACCCAAGAATACATGTATAATGTTTCAATAAAGTGAGTTAAGCACCATGAGGTCTTAGGTTCAATTCTCAAAAGAGACAACCACTAGGTGATTTCTTCTCATCTGTTCTATATTGGTGGATAGGGGTAAAGTGACCTGGTACTTTTGAAAGTGAGACAAGTCATGTATGATTGAATAAGTTATATTCTTCAAATATCTGAAGGATACTAAGTTGTCAGCTAAGTCATAGAGGAAACTAAACAACTGGATTCGGTAAAATTTCAACTTTTCTTGAAACTATTCAATGAAAAATATTTATGTGAGATATACATACCTATACTATAAGTTCATCGATTGTCATCAATGGAATTTCACATCATTACTGTCTTAACATAATTTCTTTTATGCACCTTATGCTGAGTGTTTTATTATTCAAAGAAAAAGTGGGTAAACATTAACAAAGAACATGAATAGCAAGTTCAGGTTCTAGAAGTAGTTCGCTGAATTTTTAGAGGATATTACGAAACTTGTTGTGATGTGCTCTGTGATATATTCTCTTCTATTACTCTTCCTTATTCCTTTGAAAGCTTGGAGCAATTAACTAAAAAATCAATCTTTCTATGCACAGAATCAGCAAAAGGAGCATCTCCAACTTTGAAAGCAAAAGACAAAGAGAGATTTATTACTTGGTATTCACCATTTTTCCTGAATTCCGACTAGGTCTCTTAACACTTAATTAATACTTTAAATTTATTAATAAGCTTTTGCTTATCCACTTCTTTCTTTATGCATCTTGAGTAGTGCAATTATTGAACTAGTAATAATTTATTTTTGTTCTTATATCATGGATAATTACTGTTTACATTATTTGTGACAGATCTGGATATTGGAACATTATATCTTGCTATGTTGAAGATGATGTTGCAACACAACACCCAAAGAAGAAGACGTTTAGGAAGTTCAATTCAGAAAAGCCAGTCTTAATTCTCCACCACTACTACCAACCATGTACCACAACTCTAGCACTATTTGTACCAACAAATGATTATATGTAATACTTTCACAAGCTAACAACATAACAATGTAATCTTTGTTCCACATACTATAAAGCATAACTCTTTGTACCACATATTATGAAACATAATTGTTTTATCTTCAATCATATCTTCGCCCATGCATGGCATCAAACTGAGCTGCATATTTTTGTTTTTGACTTTCAGGAAGAAAGGTATCCATGAAGAACTTAGTGAACTCATCCCAGGTTAGAGGTGCTTCTCTTGCAGGCCTTCCTAGCAATAAAGTATCATATCAAATGTTAGCCATGTCCTTCAACTTGTACAATGCCAGCTCCACAGCTCTCTCACTAGAACACCCTAACGCCCGCAACGCCTTGAAAGTACCATCCAAAAAGTACTGAGAATCAGCTGAACTGTCTGAACCTGTGAATTTTAGTCACTTCAACTTCAGGAACTCCTGCAAAGATACCTCCTTATTTCCACAGTTGTAAGTCTGAACAAGTGCCTGGAATTGTGGCTGAGGTTGTGCAGCATTACGTTGATCACCCATCTCCTGTCTATCCAGTCGATCGGCCAAGCCCTCTATGGCTCTTTGCATGGAAGCAAATACCTCAGCAGTACTACCCTCAAGAGATGATGGAAGTGGACTAGTATTTCCTTCAGGAGTGGGCTCTCTTGAACTTCTTGGAGTGGCAGTGCGATTCCCCGCGGTATCACGACTACCCCTACCTCAGCCCCTTCTGTGGGATCCAACTCTTCCCCTACCAGTAGTTGCTCTACAAACCATCTGATTAACGAAACAAGACAATTAGATTCATCTAATTGATCCTAAATATCTCACATGTACGAAAGAATAAGAAAGAAGATCAAGACTCATCCTATCACGCTCTCGCAGAATCACAATTATAGAAATGGCCGACAACATAACCATAATTGAGATTCTACTACTATCGTGTGCTCCATAGTCTTAGAATTAACCTAACATGGCTCTGATACCAACTTTGTCACGACCCAAAATAGGATCATGACCGGCGCTAAGGAGGTTAGGACTCCAAAGCAAGCCTCATCAGAATTCTACAGAAAAACGGACAAAGTTTCCCCCCTTTTGGGGCCTAACAAGAAAATTTCTTGTTTCAATTTCAACAACAAACAACCCAACAACACAACCACCATACAATACTAACACAATTCACCATAGATCATCAACAATTCACCAACACCACCAACTAACAATATGAAAATCATCTCCAAGGATGAGAGAAAATCAAATATTCCACAAATCCATAATAATAAAAGAATATTAAAAAAATCTAAAGACATGACTATGGAGCGACTCTAAGAGTTTGCAAGAAACAGAACATAATAAATAAATAAACTCTTGCCCACGTAAACAAGGTGGGGCTCACAGGAATATGCTACTCGAATCCTCTAGCCAATGAGATCCTCACCGTCACCTATGTTCTCTGAAAAATAATAGCGAGTGAGACACTAGCTCAGTGAGTAATAACACTTAACCACAACTATTTTAATGAGGACATGTCAGAAAACATCATGAATAAAAGTTTTTTCATAAAACATTAACAATAAATAATATCAATGTTTTATGTAAGCCAAGTGAACTAATAGTTTGGTAATAAACTCACAAAAAGCATCATATCATATCAAATATACATATATGGGAGATTTCCAAGAATAAATCATGTAATCAGTATGGCATTCTTCTTTATTAAGAATAACACATAACAGTGGATCCCTCATAAAAGAGTCCCATATCATAGCAGTAACAGTATGCGAAACTACCTTCCCATTAGCGAGGGCTATAACATTCATCAGTAAATACAAGGTGCACCAGGTCTAACGATCCCGCCGTTAGCTACGGGATTCAATCAAGGTCTACTTTCATTCATAAATTCTTTGAAAACAATAGGATATTCGTATGAAAACATCTTTCAGAATAGAACCTAACTTTAAAATTCATATCAATAATAATACATGTAAACTTGAATAAAACATATATCACAAATACTTATTTCTCATGTAAGTGAAGAATATTCACAATAGTAATATCATATCTCAAATAACCATATCAATATCATATTAAGTAAAGAACTTGTCCAACGTGCAAATTTTCAAAGCATTCAATACCTCTTGTTTTCATCAAAACATGGTATAAAAATGCAATTTAAGAAACATAAATTGTGGCAAGATTACTACTCACAGTACTCTTGTAGAAATACCAATTTGTCACCTCGAATGATTCATATCGCTTTCTTGGATCAAACCTATAATCACATCATATCCATCTTGAGTTAATTCTCTTATTTTAGATTAACTCATGATAAAATTAGACTACCCAACCCTTGTATCTATGTTAGTTGACATAACCTTTCACCCATAGATTCCCTGAGAACTTTTTGAACTTTGTTAGCTCCCTGGTACACTGATGTCTTTCTCTAACTTTTTGTACTATTCTGCATCTTCTTGATTCCAGCAATGAAATTTCTCATTACTTCATCAAAAATATAATTAGACTACCCAACCCTCAAGGTTTCATGGTAACCTTCAATTTCTTAAACTTCATGCCCAAAATCACACCTTAATATGCTTAATCTAGTTTTTGATAATTAAATTTTACTACCCAAAATAAATTACCTAGACTAGAAATCACAATAAAGATGCAGAAAAGGGATTACGTTAAACCCAAACGAATTTTCCGATCAAACCTCATTTTTTTCCCGCCACTGGACGAACAACTTGCTGTTTTTTTTCTCTGCTTCATGGGTAGGAGGGCAGATTACTTAATGCTTGTTGCTCACAAGTTGGATGCCTTTCTTTTAGTAAATAAATGGCAAGAGCCTTAAAATTTTCCATAATATAATGATTTGGCAGATGGGACAAGTCCTTATTTGTTTTTAATTAGGCCTGCACGACTTTGGCCCTTTACTCTCTTTTTTCTTTTTCTTTTTAAATTGGGTTTTAGCCCAATAACCCAATTTTTTTTTTCTACTAAAATTTGGGATATTACAAATTGGCTTTCCAGTACATAAGCTTTCCCCTTTATACTTCAAGTTCTTTATTTCAAAAATAGCTCTTCTTGAAGCTTAAGGTTTAAAACACTATCAAAGTCCTCAAATTTTGGACAAATGTAACTCTGTCCTACCTGCTAGTAGGAGTAATGACAAGAAAGAACAGTACAAATACTGATTTTGATGGCCAATTTTATACTGATGGAGCAGGGTGCAGCCAAATTTAAACCTTTTACCGAACTAATATAATGCGATAGGGATAGGGTTGAGAAGGGGAAACCTTACAATTGTATTTGAAGACTCCTTATCCAGTGGTCCACCATCCTTATGCATTGTTGCTTCAGTAAAAAAGCAGGTCCAGCATGGTTGGGAGGACTGCAATCTGGAGAAACATAAGTTCAGTATTTAAAAAAGAAAGCAACAAAATCGTATTTTTCAAGAGAACTAAAATGCTCTTTAAGGGGTCGTTTGGTGAAGTATAAGTGATAATATCCAACCAAAAAAATTACTCCAAATGTCATTTCTACGATCATCGCCTACATGAACAGCGTCGTCTGGATTTACTTCTATAACTCACACGCTTTTAAAAATATTGTTGGATTAGGCTTCTCTGCTTCTACCTGTTAAAAGCCAAAATAGAATATCAGCTATTGGATCAGAAAGGATGAAAGAGAAACAAAAGGAAAAACGACAAACGTGTTACCTCAGCGGAAACTGCTACGGCATTAAACCAGTGATAACAGTTCAGAGCCCTCAAAACTGGTCTCAACTGAGTGTCAAAATTCGACACTACAACCAACTTCACTCCTTCCGCTCTAAGGGCCTTAAATACCCTCTCAGCATCTGGATCACAAAGATGCCAAGCCGCCTATTGAAGAATGACAAATGAAAGTAAAATTATTGAGTGACTTCTTATTAGTGGAGATGTTCTGTTAGTCAACTCGAACAATAAACCAATTTTCTGTCAAAAAGAAATGGAAATTCAAAGTGAGAGAACATTTTCAGTAGTAAAATAGTTATACAGCTCCTGAAAGTACTGAGAGTCGGAACAGCCAGTCGAAGAACTAACTGTATGTTGCCAAAATGGTCTTCCATCGTTAACATATCTGCAATATGAAGACCAGAGAAATTTAACAAACTATAACAATAACTTAAATATGAAGACCAGAGAAATTTAACAAACTATAACAATAACTTAAATGATCTCAAAATACGTACAGATCAATATTCTGTCATGAGATATGAAAAGAATGTGGTCTTTGATGTGCATAGAAGCATTTGGCTGCCCGTGTGATGTCAAACTAATAAATTTAATCAACTGTGACATGTTTGGGGGGAATAGTCATACAGAAGTTCAAGAACATACACGTTTAACTAGATGCTTGTTGTAACTTGTAACTAACCAAGACATGTTTTTGAGATTTTAAGAATTACCAATACTTACATTCCACTTTTATAAAACAACGGCATTCATGTTTGTTAACCACAATTAGACAAGCACAAGGAAGGATGAAAGGGAAGCAAAAGGAAAAGCGACAAACGTATTACCTCAGTAAACTGCTACGGCATCAAATCAGTGATCACAGTTCAGAGCTTCAAAACTGATTTCAACTGAGTGTCAAAATTCGACACTACAACCAACTTCACTCCTGCTGCTCTAAGGGCCTTAAATACCTTCTCAGCATCTGGATCACAAAGATGCCAAGCCTATTGAAGAATGACAAATGAAAGTAACATTATTGAGTGACTTCTTATTAGTGGAGATGTTCTGTTGGTCAACTCGAACAATAAACCAATTTGCTGTAAAAAAGAAATGGTAATTCAAAGTGAGAGAACCTTTTCAGTAGTATAATAGTTATACAGCTCCTCAAAATACTGAGAGTCAGAATAGCCAGTCAAAGAACTAACTATATATTGCCAAAATAGTCTTCCGTCGCTAACATATCTGCAATATGAAGACCAGAGAAATTTAACAAACTATAACAATAACTTAAATGATCTCAAAATATGTACAGATCAATATTCCGTCAAGAGATGTGAAAAGAATGTGGTCTTTGATGTGCATAGAAGCATTTGGCTTACCGTGTGATGTCAAACTAATAAATTCAATCAACCGTGACATGTTTGGAGGGAATAGCTGTACAGAAGTTCAAGAACATACACGTTTAACCAGATGCTTGTTGTAACTTCTAACTACCATACAATATTAAGCTGCAGTATCCCCTAACAATGACTCACTGGTTGTTTAATTTCTCCCAAATAGTGTTGGTAAGCTAAATTAAGACACGCACCATAAGGCCCATGTGACCTTGAACAGTTTGGCTTCACCATTTATACAACAGTTAATCATTGTGAAGGATAATCAAGAAAAAAGGCTTGACAAAAAGTAAACGAAATATGACAAAGAAATCAGACAGGACAACAAAAGTAGTATGGACGGAAGACCCCAGGTAATGTTGTAATATGGTAACATGTTGCAACTTTATCATTAGCATGAAATTTTTTATTTGAGAAGGAACACTTGTTGAAGTCAACAGTGCTTCCTGAAAGGTCAAGGTAAGTAAATGTTACACTACAACATCTATCACAAAGAAAATGAAAGTTCCATTACATGGCAGAGGCAAAAATAATCTATACAATGGAATGAATTATCAAGAGAGACCAGAATAAGCACACCCAGTACTCCTGAACCTCATGAAATGTGTGGATACATACCCAAACTGAGTATAAGGAATCAAACATAACAATATTGTACCTTTAGTCTCCTTTCGATCTCATTATCAGCCATTCGATCAAATCGGTTACACTACAGCATCTATCACAAACAAAACGGAAGTTCCATGAAATGTGTGGATACACACCCAAACTGAGTATAAGTACTCAAACATAACAATATTGTACCTTTAGTCTTGTTTCGACCTCATTATCAGCCATTCCATCAAATCGAAGTGAATCTTTATTCCCGTTTACAGCTGAAGGTTCGTCCTGACCAACAAATAATGTATTCTCAAATAACTATTCATAAATTTTCATTAACGAAGCAGAATTTTACCATCCATATTAGAGATAATCACGAAACTCTAATATCTGTCATTGAAGAAAAATGGGAACTTTTAGATGTCATTCTCACTAACCTCTGAAATCAAATAGTTGCTAACGTCAGGAGCAGAAGGAACTTTGTTAATGTCATCTTCATATGTAACTTTAGATATACACTGTAATAGGCCTCCATCAAAATCTCTGCACAAAGTCCTAAAATCTTACTTGAAATAACCACCTCTGATATTGCAGGCTACATTTCTGGCAACACAACGGACAGGAACGTCATCTCCGTTGAAACTCGTAATAGAAAATCGTAATCCCGTGAGGCATGTACAGTTTTGTCATTCCAGCGACGGGAACATCATCGCCGTCTTTATAATCGAGTTCGACAACGTCGATTGGAACCTTTTCTTACTTAGACGGCATTGAAAAGGAATTGGAATTGAAGGAATTAGTGATCGATTGAATGGGAAAGGAAGGTTTCCAGAATTATCTTGAGAGGAGTAGATATTTTATCAATTCAAAAGGCTTGAACATCTCAAAAATTATAGAAGAATTACTCTCAGTTAAACACTAATACAATTGGAGAAACTACAGGTACAATCTAAAGGAACTAAGTTTCACCCAAAAATCAGATAACTAAAATAACAAAGGATTTAAGGAAAAAGAATGAGAATAACCGTGTCTTCAAAGAATTAAAAATTGTTACCTTTCCCAAAATCGAAGTTCACTCAACATAGGAGGAGTATTTCTTCACTACCCCAAAACTCGAGCTAAATACGAATTCTGCAAATAATTATCAGATTTCGACAACATAAAAATCAATCTGTCACCAAAACTTCATAAATTTTTTCACCCAAATCTAAAAATTGAAGGAAAAAACTAAAGATGAAGATAAAATCGAAGAAGCAAGACTTGACTCAAACTGAAATTTGTCTCTAATTGTTGAAGCAGAAATCAACCATGGTTACATTGGAGCAAACCAATGGTTATATCAATCAGAAGAGCAAGAGAAAGATGATACAGTCTAAGAAATTTGATAAACAAGTGGCTGCTATAAAATAAGAAAGAATAAAGAATAACAGTAGAAAGAACAAGAAGGGTAATTCTTATTTTTCTCTTATGTACGATGAAGCCCTTCGATCAGAATTTGACCTTAGTTTTATACTAAAAGATGAATAAATTAAATTTAAATAGATATTAAATAAATTTTGATAGATATTTATTATAATTGATATATATCATAACATTCCTCTTGAATATCTAACAAAACGCATATAGGTTGTCTCATTAAGAACCTTACAAGGAAAACTCAGTAGGACAAAACCTCGTAAGGAAAAAAAAGTACGGCGCATATTAGCTCCCCCTAATAAGAACTTTCTTGAACCTTTGCATTCAGATCTTGTGCACCATCTTCTTGAAAGTTGTAATTGGAAGAGACTTGATGAATAAATCAGTCACATTGTCACTTGAATGAATCTGTTGTACGTCAATATCACCATTTTTTTGAAGCTCATGTGTATAGAAGAGCTTTGGCGAAATGTGCTTCTTTCTATCTCCTTTTATGAATCCTCCTTTAAGTTATGCTATGCATGTTGCATTATCTTCATATAAAATCGTGGGTACTTTATCACATTTTAAGCCACATTTTTCTCGAATGAGATGTATTATGGACCTCAACCACACACTCTCGGTTTGTTTCATGAATAGCTATAATCTCAGCATGACTCAATGAAACGGCTACGATAGACTGCTCTGTTGATCTCCAAGATATGGCAGTCCCCTCACATATGAATACATAGCCTGTTTGAGACCGAACTTTATACGGGTCAGATAAGTACCCAGCATCAGCATAACCAACAAGATCGGAACTGCAATCTTTAGAATAAAATAAGCCCATATCAGTAGTCTACTTTAGATACCGTAATATGTGTTTGATCCCATTCTAATGTCTCCTAATAGGAGCAGAACTATACCTTGCTAGCAAATTTACTGAAAAGGCAATATCAGGCCTTGTAATATTTGCAAGATACATTAGTGCACCAATTGCACTAAGATATGGTATTTCAGGACCAAGGAGTTCCTCATTCTTTTCTTGAGGTCGGAATGGATCCTTATTCACATCAAGAGATCGAACAACCATCGGAGTACTTAATGGATGTGCTCCATCCATGTAGAATCATTTCAACACCTTTTCTGTGTAGGCACATTGATGAACAAAAATGTCGTTTGTCAAATGTTCAATTTGCAAACCAAGGCATAACTTTGTCTTTTCGAGATCTTTCATCTCAAATTCTTTCTTTAGGTAATCAATTGTCTTTTGAATCTCTATTGGTGTTCCAATAAGGTTTATGTCATCGACATAGATAGCAAGTATAACAAACTCCGACGTTGTTTTCTTTATGAAAACACATGGACAAATTTCATTATTCGTATAACCTTCTTTAGATAAATATTCACTAAGACGGTTATACCATATGCGTCTAGATTACTTCAAACCATACAATGATCTTTTCAATCTAACGGAATACATAGGCTTTGAACTATATGCTTTCGGAATTTTAAATCCTTCGGGAATCTTCATGTATATCTCATTATCAAGTGATCCATATAGATAGGCTAGTACCACATCCATCAAATGCATTTCAAGTCTCTCATAGACAGTGAAACTAATAAGATAACGCAATGTTATTGCGTCCATAACTGGTGAATATATCTCATTATAATCGACACCAGGCCGTTGTGAAAATTCTTGTGCAACAAAGCATGATTTATACCTTTGTATTTCATTTTTTCATTTTTTTTTCGCACAAAGACCCATTTATAGCCAACGGGCTTAACACCATCAGGTGTTTGAGTTATAGGTCCAAAAACTTCACGTTTGGCAAGTGAATTCAATTCAGATTGAATTGCTTCTTGCCATTTTGGCCAGTCATTTCTTTGTCGACATTCTGTGATAGATCGAGGTTCAAGATCCTCACTGTCTTGCATGATTTTCGTTGCAAAATTATATGCAAAGACATAATCCACTACTATTTCAGATCGATTCAAATTAGTTTTAATATCACTTGAATTTATGGATAATTCCTCATTTTCTTGAGTCGCAGGCATATTGATTCCTTCAGGGATATCAACATTGCTCAAATCTTGTACTTCCATATGTGGATCTTTCGTAGTGTCATCTTGACCATTTATTTTTCTTTTTTTAGGATTTTGATTCTTAGAACCTAATGGTCTGCCACGCTTTAAGCGTGCTTTAGATTCATTAGCTATGACACTAGTGGATGGTCCTTTAGAGACATCAATTCGAATTGGGACATTCTCTACAGGAATATGTGATTTGGTGATCCTTTTCAGATCAGTAAATGCATCCGACATTTGATTTGTAATTTTCTATAGATGAATAATCTTTTGTACTTCTTGTTCACAAATAGAAGCACATGGATCAAGATGAGATAGTGATAGATTTTCCACAAAATTTCTCTTATGATATCACTATCTTCTCCCCCTAATTTTGAAAAAAAGTATCTCATCAAATCGACAATCTGCAAATCGAGCAGTGAATAGCGAATAATAGAGGGTGATTCAAACCCAACATAAATTCCTAACCTTTTTTGAGGGACCATCTTGGTACGATTTGGTGGTGCTATAGGCACATATACACCGCACCCAAAAGTTCTCAAGTGAGATGTATTAGGCTCTTGACCCAAAAGCAATTGCAATGGTGAAAATTAATGATAATTTATCGGTCTAAGATGAACAAGTGTTGCAGCATGCAAAATTGCATAACCCCAAACAAAAGTGGGCAACTTAGTTTTCATCAGTAATGGTCTTGCTATCAACTGCAGACGTTTAATTAATGACTCAGCAAGGCCATTTTGAGTGTGAACATAGGATACAGGATGTTCCACTCTTATCCTAATCGATAAGCAATAGTCATTAAATGCTTGGGATAAAAATTCTACAGCATTATCAAGGAGAATAGACTTAATTTGATTATCAGGAAATTGAGCCTGTAATCGTATTATTTGTGCCAACAATTTTGCAAATGCCAAGTTACAAGATGATAAAAGGCACACATGAGACCATCTAGAAGAAGCATCTATTAGGACCATGAAGTATCTAAATGACCCACTTGGTGGATAAATTGGTCCACAAATGTCCCCATGTATGCGTTCCAAGAACATGGGGGACTCAATCCCAATTTTTGTTGCCGATGGTCTCACAATCAACTTGCCTTGATAACAAGCATTACATGAAAATTCACCATTCGAAAGTACCTTCAAGCTCTTTAATGGATGCCCATTTGAATTTTTTATTATTCGTCTCATCATTATTGATCCTGGATGTCCCAGACGATCATGCCAAAGTACGAAAGTATTGGAATCAGTAAACTTCCAGTTTACTATAGAATATGTCTCAATTGCACAAATCTTTGTCCAATACAAGCCAGAAGATAAAGCAGGAAAAATTTCAATAACATATGTCTGCCCAATGATATTCTAGGTGATAACAAGATATTCAACATTTATCTCATCAATTGTCTTAATATGATAACCATTTTCACGGATATCTTTAAAACTCATCAAGTTTCTCCGAGACTTAGGAGAAAATATGGCATTATTTATGATGAGTTTAGTTCCCTTGGACAAGATTATAATTGCTTTTCCAAAGCCTTCAATCAAATTAGCACTACTAGAGATTGTAGTAACATTAATCTTGCCCATCTTTAGATGAGAGAAATATTTCTTATCTTTGAATATCGTATGTGTAGTGCCAGAATCAATCAAACAAATATCTTTTTGAAAATTATCCATATCTTCAACCAAATAAAATATATATTAAGTTTTAGTACAAATTAAAACTTATAAGAAATTTTTAATCACAAAAAAAAAATAATATGTCCAAATTAAAAACTATTGAATATAATATTTGATAAAAATGTAATTATTATAATTAATAATATTTAACATTAATATATAATAATATAATATTGTTATATTATATTTGTTCAGGACGTGGATATGCAATAACAATATAATATTACTATATTATACTTGATAAAAAATATGATAATATTATTGTATTATATAGTATGGATAATTAATGACAATATGTATGTGGACATTATAAAAAAAACCGGCAAACAATATGTTAATCAATAGCACTATCGTAGCCGTCGTTTTAACATGCAAACAATTTATCCTTTTTTTTTTAGAAACGTGTAGTACTGGAAAAGCAATAGTATTGTTATTTTATTTTTCTTTCAACAAAAAAATGAAAAAATTAAAACTCAATTTAATTTAATAATAAATTACAATAATGTAATTGATCTAATCAATAATAATCAAAAACTAATAATCATGCAAACAACTATTTTTACATGATTCTTTATTCACTAACTCTTATCAATAAAAATAAAACAAAATTAAAAATCATTCATTCTTCCATGTTTACGGAACCATCACTAATCTAGTGATCAATCTTTCCTTCAGGGTGCTCGTAAAAGTCTGCTACATCCAAGCGTGTGATGTCAACATTATTTTTAGAGAGAAATTTAGCCTCGGAATTTCTCTCTTTCTTCTTTAATGATGCTTGATAAAGATCAACCAAGTGTTTGAGAGCACGATAATCACGTGAATAATGTCCTTTTCCTCCACATCGGAAACAAGTAACTGCTTCACGTTTCTCATCTTTTCTCTTTTTGTTTGATGAATGATTAACACCCGGAACAGGGTTTCTTTGGTCATTATGACCACGACCACGTCCACGACTAGGACCGCGACCTTTTTCACGCCTAGCATGGTGAGCGTGCACATCATTCACTTCAGGGAATGGTGCAGATCCAGTTGGTCGGTTCTCGTGATTTTTCATCAATAAATGATTATTTTGTTCAGCCACGAGAAGATGAGAACTCAGTTCAGTATACTTTTTGAAATCTTTTTCTCGATATTGTTGGTGTAAGAGCACATTCGAGGCATGAAAAGTGGAGAGTATCTTTTCCATCATATCATTATCATTGACCGTCTCTTCACAAAGTTTCAATTGAGAAAAAATTCTGAACATGGCAGAATTGTATTCATGAACAAACTTGTAGTCTTGAAATCTTAGATGCATCCACTCATATCGTGCTTTCGGGAGGATGACCATCTTTAAGTGGTCAAACCTTTCTTTTAGGCTATTCCACAATACGAGTGGATCCTTAGTAGTAAGGTACTCAATTTTTAGTACTTCGTCAAGATGATGACACAAGAAAATTATAACCTTAGCACGATTTTGACTAGATGCTGTATTTTTATTTTTTATGGCGTCTCTAAGACCCATAGAATCTAGGTGGATTTCAGCATCCAACACCCTGAAATATAGTTCTTGCCCGAACTTTGAAGGGAAACGAACTTACACTTTGTAAGATTGTTAGCCATATAGAAAATGGAAGAAAAATAGTAATACCTTAGCCTTAGCCTTCAAATTTGAGACGGTAGAGTCTCGTGCTGATAACGTGTTATAAAACAAGAAAGAATAAAGAAGAAAAGTAGAGAGAATAGAGAGAGTAATTCTTATTTCTTCTCTTAAGGGATGATTTACAATGAAGGAAACCCTTCTATTTATAGGGAGAATTTGCCCTTAGGTTCGCACTAAAAGACAAATGCATCAAATCCTGATAGACATCAAATAGATTTTGATAGACATTCACTATAATTGATATATATCATAACAGTGGCGAAATAAAGGAGTATTCTAGAGTTTTGATGTAAGAGGACAGTAAAATATCTGCTAGCCATAATTACCATTTTGCCCTTGTATATTGGGTATATTTACACAATTACCCTTGGTCGTCCCATGGTTGGCTCTTCTATATGGTAGAAAAGAAAAGAAATATATATATATATATATATGCCTTTTGGTCTTTCCGTTCACAAGTTTCTTAAATTCGTCATAAATTCATACATTCATTTCAATTAACATATTCACAATATATGACTTTTAATATATTATAATTAGTAGTAATAATAACTTTTATTATATAGTATTTATTGTAACGTGTGTTGACATTTTTATCAACTATAATGTGTTTAATAAGGTTATTTTTGTAACTCAATTTTTAACTTGGCAGAGCTTACTAAAGTGCATTTATGTCATTTCTCAACAATTTCAACCATCACAAAATTTCATTTCAAAGGACATTTATGTTATTTCATAGAAATTTCAATCGTAGTAAAACTCCATTTGACGATGACGATGACGACATAACGACGAAGAAGAAGCGAAAGAGAAGAATTCAACCCTTATAAGAGCCTCAAAGTACAGTTGTCTGCCGCTTAACGAAAGGGCATTTTTTGTCCTTTCTCCAGCAATTTCAACCATTACAACTCCCATCTAAAGGACATTTTTTGTCATTTCACCGTAATTTCAACCACCAAATTTATTTTGAAATTTCATGCCATCCATAAACAATGGTTGGGAGTGGAGGAGATGTTGCAGTAGACAGAGGAGGACACAAACACACCATGGTGTTGCGGCATGTTCTGGGTGTAAGAAAAAATATGAAGGGGAAGGAAAGAAGGTATGGGCTAACCTGTTAGATACGAAAAAAAATCAGTGATACCAACGACATAAGCATACTTCCAATAAAAAATTGGATATGTATATGAAATCAATTTGAGAAGGAACCATAATTGATATAAATCTTAACTTTGGTCTTCTTCTTTTCTTGATTAACTGAGAAGAAAAGAAGGATAGAAAGATCCTCGGAAGAGAGTTAGAGAAAGCAGGAAAAACCACATATTTTGTTGAATGTGTAGTTACAACACATATACAAGCTCAATAATTCATTATCAGCCTATGGAATCAATGATCAAAGTGCCCTTTGTATAAGCTAAAATAACACGAAGCAGACATGTAGGGATTAAAATTAATAATAAAGATTTATTCAAACTTATCAAGGTAAAACTAAATACATATATATTTATACATCCTTCTTTTTAGTCCAATAAATCGATCATCTACTAATAAAAAAATAAAATTTACATAGATCCCAACAAATTTATCCTTAATTACTCTTATCTTTATTTTTTACTAAATTACAACTAATGTCTTATTTTTTAATTTTCGGATAGATAATTAGCATCCTAATTCATAATTTTGAAGTTGAGATACATAATTTTGAATTTAAGAACGTAGCAGTTAATTGCCCTATTTTTTCTCGGATACACATAATATTGATTACTGAGATATATCCATTTCTGAAATTATTTGGTTGATATACATAATTCATAAACTAGACTAAAGGAAGATTTATAATTAAAATTATGGATCCAAAAATTTATGAATTTGTGAATGTATCCAACTGCTTTGACAAAAAAAAATTGGGTAATTAATAAAAATGATGGGAATTTTATGTAGTTTAGTAAAGATACATTGTGGTATTATGTATTTTTTTCATAAAAAATATATACTCTCTTTTTTAAAAATAATTATAATATTTTCCCTCTCCAGTGTTAATTTGACTAATTTTTAAATGTAAATTAAATGAAATTAAATTGATATTTTAAAATTAAAATATAGATATTCAAATAACACGCGAAAAGAAAGAAAAGAAGAAGGTTGTATAATGAAGAAACGATGGATAATGTGACTTTCAATATGAAAAACACCTAAATAAGATGGAGAATTTTAAAAGGGATAATTTTATAAACTTAACAAAGTCATTATTCATTTTTTAAACTCTGTTCTCGATCAAAAGATGACAAATAAAATGAAACTAGTGAAGCAAATTCAATGAAGCAACAACTGGTACCATAGAGAAGTGGCCATAAACTAGAAAGTTTTTACCGATTTAAAAGATAATTTAATGTATTTGAAATAATTGAATTTGGGGATGTTCGATCAAGTAAAGGAAACTGAATGAAATTCATAACTGTCTCAATCTTATTTTTTTCATTTTTCTTTTTAATTGTCTGAATATTCAGGATCTAAGACCATTCCAATGCCCTCTTTCGCCATGCATAAACTAAACCAATAATTAAGATAAGTACGAAAATTAAAGTCTTTTCTCTTTTTTCCTTTTTTAAAATAAGGGAGGAAAGAGAAAGAATAAAAAAGTGAATTCAACATTCGGACTTAAGTTCGAATTAATTGAATATTAATAATAGAAAATTTTATTTCCAGCTATTAAGAAAGTCATTTTCTTCAACTCTAAAAAACTTAGTTTTGTAAAATAAATTTAATCAATCAAATATAAAACGGCGAACGGCAATCGAAGTAATGGCGGTAACCAAAGGAACGGCAATCAACGGAGGTATTAATTTCTTTGTTACCATCTGCCTGTGACGGCCCACCGCTTGTCGGTCGCCGATTTTGTTGCTAAATCAGGTGGGGCTGACGATTTGTTTCTATGTCTTAGAAACTAAATAAAAACTTGTGATTATGTGGTAACATTTCTAGACCGTGTGATTTCCCTGCCCCATCCCATTTTCTGATGCAAAATTATCTGTGATAGTGTTGCTATTTCTAATATTTATGTTCAAACACAACTTCAATTTTCAAATACCAATTTGAAAAACTCACGGTGGTTCATAATGCAGAAGCATCATTGCTTAGTCTTTAGTGAAGTTGATTGTTGAATTTGTGGATGATTTCATTATTTCCTTTATTTGTTCTAAACCTAGTATTTTCTCCGTTAAAAAATGAAGGATCTATTCTCCTTTTTAGTCCGTTTCAAAAAGAATTATCCTTTTCTTTTTTAGAAATACTTTAATTTCAACTCTTCACATGACATGTTCAGAACCACAAGATTAAAGAACATTTTGATACATTTGGTACAACTTTAATTTAAGGCCACAAAATTCAATTTTTTTTTTTTTAAAACTTTGTGCTAAGTCAAAGTAGGTCATTCTTTTTTAAACGGGGGAGCATTTGATTCATGACTATATATGCTAATAAAGTTGGCATATAGTGTGCCTAGGAAATTTTGAAAGTTGTTCCTGGATCCTCGTATCTCGTATGAAATGCTTTTTGTCATTATAATTAGTTTTTTTGTATTCAAATTCGTAATTCCAAAAGAGGACTAGCTTTAGGCTATATATATATATATTGTCATTCCCCTCTTCCTTGTATATCAGTGATCAAGTTGAGAACATTGAGTAGAAATCTTTGGAGTTTTATCTCTTTAATTGCTCATATCTTTTTTGTTATTATTATGTGAAGTAGAAAGTGATTTGATGTTGCTTTTTGTCAGAATCTAAATTCCTAAAAAGGATTGCTTTGTTATTTTTTGATGATCGGTTGTCTCTTTTTCTTCAACTTACACCAAGTAAAGTTAAGTTTATTTCTCCTTATTTTTTTATACTGAAGTCTTTAAATGTAGTGTATGGTGGAATTATTTGCTGTAGAAGGCTTTGAAAATCATAGCTTTTGTGATAATTATATGGTGTGAGAGGGACATGCGATGCCTTTACTTATTTGCTTTATTGAATTGTTTGGCTTATAGTATATTAAATGAAAGTTTAATAATTTTATTTTGAATTGTGATGTTGCTAATATGAAATATGAATTAGTTACTTGAAAGTGGTTAAGTACAGTGTTTTGAAATGTAAATAAGTTACTTTAGAATGTGACTTGAAAATGGTTAAGTGTTGTCACTTGAAATGTGAATTCATGACTTGAAAATGATTTACTATTGTCACTTGAAATATGAATTTGTGACTTGAAAATGATCAAGTGTGGTGTTTTGAAATGTGTACTAGTGATTTCAAAATGATCAAATGTAGTCACTTGAAATATGAATTTGTGACTTGAAAATGATCAAGTGTGGTATTTTGAAATGCGTACTAGTGACTTCAAAATGATCAAGTGTAGTCACTTGAAATATGAATTTGTGACTTGAAAATGATCAAATCTGATGTTTTAAAATGCGTACTTGTGACTTCAAAATGATCAAATGTAGTCACTTGGGAAATGGATTAGTGATGTAAAAATGGTTTAGTGTAGTTACTTGAAATGTGAACTTGTTTTTGTAATTATTAAAGTGTAATCACTTGACAATGTGAATTCATGACTTGAAAATGGTTAAGTATTGTCACTTGAAATGTGAATTCATGACTTGAAATTGGTTAAGTGTTGTCACCTGAAATGTGAATTAGAGACGTGAAAATGGTTAAGTGTATGAATTTGTTACTTGATAATGATCAAGTGTAGTGTTTTGAAATATGTACTAGTGACTTCAAAATAATCAAGTGTAGTCACTTGAGAGGTGGATTAGTGACTTGAAAATAATTTAATGTAGTTACTTGAAAAGTGAACTTGTGTTTTGTAATTAGTAAAGTATAATCACTTGAAAATGTGAATTCAAAACTTGAAAATGGTAAAGTGTTGTCACTTGAAATGTGAATTCACGACTTGAAAATGGTTTGGTGTTGTCACTTGAAATGTGAATTAGAGACTTGGAAATGATTAACTGTAGTCACTTGAAATATGAATTTGTGACTTGAAAATGATCAAGTGTAGTGTTTTGAAATGTGTACTAGTGACTTCAAAATCATCAAGCGTAATCACTTGACTTGAAAATAGTTTAGTGTAGTTATTTAAAAAGTGAACTGGTGTTTTGTAATTAGTGAAGTGTAATCACTTGAAAATGTGAATTCATGACTTGAAAATGGTCAAGTGTTGTCACTTGAAATGTGAATTAATCACTTGAGAATGGTTTAGTGTTGTCATTTGAAATGTGAATTAGAGACACGAAAATGGTTAAGTGTAGCCACTTGAAATATGAATTCATGACTTGAAAATGGTTTAGTGTTTTCACTTGAAATGTGAATTCATGACTTGAAAACGGTTTAGTACAGTTATTTGAAAAGTGAACTTGTGTTTTGTAATTAGTAAAGTATAATCACTTGAAAATGTCAATTCATGACTTGAATATGGCCAAGCGTTGTCACTTGAAATGTGAATTAGAGACATGAAAAAGGTTAAGTGTATGAATTTGTAACTTGAAAATGATAAGTATAGTGTTTTGAAATATGTACTAATGAATTCAAAATGATCAAGCATAGTCACTTGAGAAGTGGATTAGTGACTTGAAAATGGTTTAGTTTAGTTACTTAAAAAGTGAACTTGTGTTTTGTAATTAGTAAAGTGTAATCACTTGAAAATGTGAATTCATTTGAAAATGGTCAAGTGTTGTCACTTTAAATGTGAATTTATGGCTTGAAAATGATTTAGTGTTGTCACTTGAAATATGAATTAGAGACATGAAAATGGTTCGGTGTAGTCACTTAAAATATGAATTTGTGACTTGAAAATGATCAAGTGTAGTGTTTTGAAATGTGTACTAGTGACTTCAAAATGATCAAATGTAGTCACTTGAGAAGTGGATTAGTGAATAGAAAATGATTTAGTATAGTTACTTGAAAAGTGAACTTGTGTTTTTTAATTACTAAAGTGTAATCACTTGAAAATGTGAATTCATGACTTGAAAATGGTTTAATGTTGTCACTTGAAATATGAATTTATAACTTGAAAATGGTTTAGTTTTGTCACTTGAAATGTGAATTCATGAATTGAAAACGGTTTAGTGATGTCACTTGAAATGTGAATTAGAGACATGAAAATGGTTAAGTGTAGTAACGTGAAATATGAATTTGTGAATTGAAAATAATCAAGTGTAGAGTTTTGAAAGTTGTACTAGTGACTTCAAAATGATCAAGTGTAATCCCTTGAGAAGTGGATTAGTGATTTGAAAATAGTTTAGTGTAGTTATTGTCACAACCCTTTTTCGTACTCCAAAAGAAAGAATTCATTTTAAGTTCGAAAGGGTTTTATTATTAAGGTGACAAAAATGAAAAATTTGTTTAGAAAAAAGATTATTTACAATTTCTATTCAGAGTCGCCACTTGACATAATCCGGTGTGCCAAGTCACCTTCAAAAGATCCTTTTCAAAATAATTTGACTCTTTAAAACTGGTTTGCGAACAGAGATTCTGACTAAGGAATTCTGTTGACTGAGGGGAAGGTGTTAGGCACCCCTCGGTCCCGTGGTTTGACCACGGTTTCTTGGTGGAGTGTATCGGCTAATTTTGGCACTAAGAACGTATAAACCACATAAAACACAAAAACAAGCATCCAAACACACGAAACAAAATAAATCCAAAGTATAGTGTTCAGTCCAATTATACAGTCCAAAATAAATAAAAATACAAAAATAAATCCTATCTAACCTACACTAATCCTAACTACGCTCCTGTGCTTTACCCGATGCCTCGGGCCTTCATCACGAACGTCTTTCGCCAACATAGTATGTCGGGGCATTCCCCGGTGAATAAATACAATGTGTCTTGGGGAATTCCTCGGCTAAATGAATACATTTGAATTAAATACGATAAACTAGAAAGAAACATTCACACGCACATTCCAACACTCAACCCCAATAACAAGTTCTAAAATTTTCCTACCCGAACCTATATTGCCTATCCATTTCAACACATCATAAATCTATCACGATTCATATCAACAATAGATCAAAATTAAACCGAATCTATCCTTTTTGTCATTTTTCAATTCTCACCCCCAAATTCCCTTTTAACACCACATGATTAATCAATTTCGATGAAGGATCAACAAATCGATATCAGCAATCATTCACGGTGATAAAAAATACATCAACATCAACAAAACAAAATCCACACGTAATGAATTCAACAAGCAAAAATATCAAACAATTAGGAATTAATAGAGAATGAGATGAAAATTAGACCTTAATGTCGCTTTTAATATATCGGAGGCAACACCGCGTTTGGAGAACCTCGACTCGAACCTCAACACGAAACAAATTCCAACTCGAGTTAAATTCCTCAGCTTTCGAACCAAATACCAATGAGAGATCCTAGCCTAACTCGATATCAGGAAATAGCAACTTGGACAGCCTTAACCCAAGAAGGAAGAAATATCAAGAATAACCGAGATTGAAACTGTGAAGAAAAATTGGAAAAACCCGTATAGCCGACCAACAAAATTCGATGAGAGAAGATTGAAACTTGGGTCGCCGTAGCTCCGGCGAGCTCAATGGCGTCAAGAAAAACGACCAGAAAAAGGTCAAGTTCCATTGAGATCTCATTGGATTCCCTGTTCTGAATGATTTTCGACTGGTTTCAACCCATTATTTGCCTTTTTCCCCCTCTAACTACAAAGATCGACCTTTTTGCGTGAACCTCTGATGGGTGTGCGTTAATCTCTGGTGAGATGCAATTTTTTGGTGAGACCGGAGCTTTTTCTCTCTGCGTGTGTATGTGTAGTCGATTGGGTGTGAATGAAGAAGATTCTCTTTTCTCTGTGTGCTGTGAGTATATTTGAGAAGAAGGTAAATTATCCGATGGGTCTCTATATGTGTGCTATTACGAAAAAGAAAGAAAAAGAAGCCTAAACAAATATTTTCTCTGTTGGTCCACCTCCTTTTACTGTCCGTGTATATCCAAAAATAATGGAGAAGAATATGGTGACAAAATGGGTCCTTTTGTTATGTGTACCCGTGGGTCCCCCTTCTTTTAGTTTGTTATTGTGAGGATAAAAATGTGAGTGGGTAGGGAGGTGGAAGCTTTTGATTGGGTAGGTTGTTAGGATAATATAAATTAGTTAGAGGTATTGTTTTTGTTTATTTTTGTATTTTTGTGGGATATAATTACATGGGGTTGAACACATGGTAAGGTGAACTAAAAGTGAATAAAATTAGACTTCCGGAGGAACAAAATTAGGTGTCTACATCATGCCCCCTTTGAGTGTAAACACGAAGTGTTTTCAGACAAAGAAGTAGACAGTGAGACCAAATTTTAACCCGACCATTATTCAAAGAAAGAAACAGAAGGAAGAAGGACAACCAGGTCTTGACTTAAGACATCCTACCTACCCAAGTTATGAGAGAATCAAGTCACGGGTATTTCAAAAAATTGGAAAGATATGGACTATACCGAGTTGGAGATTTAATTAAGGTTCCGTCGAGGTTCCATTCCACGGCTCTGTCATTACATTAAAAATAAAAATTACAAGTTAAAGCATAAATAAAATTACAAAAATCCTATCTATACAGCTTCCTTTGGACTCTTGACTTGAGTTTCATCACCCTATTCTTCAGGCGGGCTCCTGACTTGCTATTTCTTTAATTTGTTGCTTGCCTTTCAATTTCTTCACCCTGTTCTCCAGGCGGGTTCCTGACTTGCTATTTCATCAACTTGTTGCTATGCTTTCAAATTCTTCACCCTGTTCTGCAAGCGGGCTCCTGACTTGCTATTTTTCAATCTGTTTAACTTTCAATTCTTCACCTTGTTGCTTAGTTTTACATTTATTCGCCCTGTGCTTCGGGCAGGCTCCTGAAATCACATCAAAACTAAAAAGAAAATTATCCCAAACAAATATTTTTATAAAGAGAAATTCCGTTTATCTGCCAGAAAAGCAAAGTTTCAAAAACAGAAATTGAATTTTTGCCCCAGTTTATCATCAGAAGACTTTTGGAAAAGTCACATCATACCTACTTGCATGTTGCAATAATGAATCAAGACTCTGACCAAGAAATGCATCTCTTAAGAGTACAATTGAATAAGCAAGACCAGGAAGTGCGTCTCCTAAGAATTAAAGTGAGGGATTCTAACTAGAAAGTGCATCTTCTAGAGATACAAATTTAAGTTAAAAGTGTGTCACCTGAAAAATGAAAACTAGCAAGGAAGTACGTCTCCTAAGGATTAAGTGCAATAACTCGACTAGAAAGTGCATCTTCTAGGAATCAAGACTTAAGTTAGAAAGTGCATCACCAATGCCTCTTGAATTACTCAAACAAGGAAGTGCATCTCCTTACAAATGTTTCTTGAACTACCCAAACCAGAAAGTGCGTCTCCTTACAAATGTTGCTTGAATTACCCCAAATAAGGAAGTGCTTCTCCTTATCAAATGCCTTTTGAATTACCGAAACAAGAAAGTGCATCTCCTTACAAATGTCACTTGAATTACCCAACAATGAAGTGTGTCTCTTTACAAATGTTGCTTGAATTACCAAATAAGAAAGTGCGTCTCCTTATAAATGTTGCTTGAATTACTCAACAAGGAAGTGCGTCTCCTTACAAATGTTGCTGGAATTACCCAAACAAGGAAGTGCGTCTCTTTACAAATATTGCTGAAATTACCCAAACAAGGAAGTGCGTCTCCTTACAAATGTCGATCGAATTACCAAACTAGAAAGTCTGTCTCTTTTGGAAGTGCGTCTCCTTATGATAGCTCTTGAATTACCAAAATAAGAAACTGTGTTTCCTTACAAATATTGCTTGAGTTGTCAAAACAAGGAAGTGCATCCCCTTATAAATATTGTTGGAATTAGCCAAACAAGGAATGCGTCTCCTTACAAATGTTGCTGAAATTACCCGAACAAGGAAGTACGTCTCCTTACGAGTGCCAATCGAATTACCAAACAAGGAAGTGCGTCTCCTTACAAATGTTGCTTGAATTATCAAACAATGAAGTGCATCTCCTTACAAATGGTTGCTTGAATTTCCCACACAAGGAAGTGCATCTTCTTACAAATACCGCTTGAATTACCAAACAAGAAAGTGTGTTTCCTCACAAATATTGCTGGATTTACCATATAAGGAAGTGCGTCTCCTTAAAAATGTTGCTCGAATTTCCCACACAAGGATTATCATAAGGCAGTATTTTATTTTTGAAAGCGTTGTCCCATTTTTCAGGAGGAACCCGAACAAAAAGTAAAATCTCATTTTTCAAAAGGATCCTGAACAGAAAGTAAAATCTCATTTTTCAGGAGGGTCTTGAATAGAAAGTAACTCCCATTTTTCAGAAGGGTCCTGAACAGAAAGTAAAATCCTATTTTTCAGGAGGGTCATGAACATAAAGTAAAGTCCCATTTTTCAGGAGGGTCCTGGACATAAAGTAAAGTTCCATTTTTCAGGAGGGTCCTGACAGAAAGTAAAATTCCATTTTTCAGGAGGGTCCTGGACATAAAGTAAAATCCCATTTTTCAGGAGGGTCCTGAACAGAAAGTAAAATCTCATTTTTCAGGAGGGTCCTGAACAGAAAGTAACTCCCATTTTTCAGGAGGATCCTGAACAGAAAGTAAAATTCCATTTTTCTAGAGGGTCCTGAACATAAAGTAAAGTCCCATTTTTCAGGAGGGTCCTGAACATAAGGTAAAATCCTATTTTTCAGGAGGGTCCTGAACATAAAGTAAAGTTCCATTTTTTAGGAGGGTCCTGAATATAAAGTAAAGTCCCATTTTTCAGGAGGGTCCTGAACAGAAAGTAAAATCTTATTTTTTAGGAGGGTCCTGAACATAAAGTAAAATCTCACGGATGTGCATTTCCAATGGTAGCTGAATTAAGTGAAGTGAATCTGCCCCTATTTCCACAAAGAAAATTTGTCAGTTAAAAACTTAGTGGTAGCTTGCAGCACTTGGCTTTCCAGACATTTTCTCTAGTGTTCATTCCCTTCATTTTGTTTCAGATTTTTGACATCTTTCCCTGCTTTGTCGTGTCATTGATCCAAACTTAGATTATTAAGAGTGACTCCAAAATAAACATTGCATCTCTGCTTTGTTATGTTTCTCAGATAAATCCTTCAAACCTTGGTATTTTCATAAGGTCCTCAGCTTGTTTGTTGATAGCTTTCTGCATGCCTTTTTCAGCTCACAATTATGTCTCTTTCATATGTGGACTTTGTCTTGCATTATGCAATTGAAGAAGCTGGTAGCCAGTTTTGAAATCTTTTCTCACTTATTTTGATATGGACTTGACTCAAAAACAAGAGAAAAATGACAATGACTTTTATTTGGACCACTGACTCAAGAAAACAAAATAAAATAAAGAGAAGAAAGAAAAGATAATGAGTGTCCCCATTTGAAACAAAGAAATGACAAATTTTTTTAAAGTGCAGTCAACTCTAATGATTATACCATGCATTTTGGATTAAGCTACCTGATCTTTCCATCCAAACTTTCTACCAATTTTTGTTGAGTTAATGACCTTGAAACTGAGTTGTTTCCTTAGGCCAATTGCATTCAGACCTCATTCGGCTAGTGACGCTTTGAAGGGTCTTTCCCTCAGCTCACCATTGTCTTATGGTTTCTCTGAGGGTTTTTACTAATGAGACTCTATTATTCTCATTTCTCCCAACTCACAATTGTCTCACGGTGCCCGTGAAGGTTTTCACCAATAAGACTCTCTCATTTTTATCTCTCTCAACTTACTATCGCCTTACGGTGCTCGTGAGGGTTTTCACCAATAAGACTCTCATTTTTGTTTCTCTCTTGATTCCTTGTGCTGAGGAAGACAGGTAGTTCCTAAATACATCATCATATCCCTTGCATGCTTTGCCTTAACATCCCCAAAGATTGATCTGAAGGTCTTTTCTTTTGTTGTAACTTGACTTTTGGATAGGGTTAGAAAAAAAGGATGGCGTGAGGCCCAAACGACACTTGAAGTAGGTTAGAACTTACAACTTTTGGAATCGACTCAAACAATGAGGATTAACTCATGCCCCAGTTTCTTTTGACTAGGTAATTCTAAATTGTTTATTTGGTTGGACCGAGCCCTTAGTAGGGCAGCCTATGTATCTCACCCCCGAGAGAGGAGAATCAGGTCATGCATAGTTCTGGTAGCTTGTTCTTTTGCTTTGATCTGATTTTTCTTTTTTTAATTTGCTCTTTTCACTTTGCGATTCTTTTTTTCTAACTCTATTTTTCTTGACACTCTTTTTTTTTGGAAACATTTTTGTCTCTTTTGTAACTTTTTGACTTTATCTTTTTACTCGACACTATTCTTTGAACTTTGCTTACTCTATCTTGATTCCAAAAGAGGGGTATGAAAGAAAATAACACTAAGGCTCAAATGGGGTAAACAAAGGATGACACAATGTTTGGATAGCAGAATGAAATGTCTTTATCATATCAATCTTTGATAATGCAAGTACATAACATGCAATTGGAAGTGAGAGATGAAGATCATTTGCGATATCTTTTTAAGCAGATTGAGTTTGTGCGTCACTACTTCTTCTGTAAACTCCACCTTTGTTGTACATTCCTCACATTAAATGACTCATGCTTTCGTGGAGCTGCTTATCTTCTTGTTTCTCTTGATATAGCAATCACACGTCCACTATTTGACCTAATTGGGACTTGCCTTTCGATCGATGACCAAGTTGTTCTTGTGATTCTCAAAATAATTGCCTTATATTGTCACCAAATGTCTCAGCACTCTATCTATTTTCTCATAAACTCTCTTTTTTTAACTTTAACCCTTTGATTCAATGTTCATGCTTAAACTGGATTTTAAGATCTGGCTAAAAATTTCACTAGCATGTCATATCACTAGAGTTAACACAAAATGTACTATTTAAAGAAAACAAACAAACAACGCATATTTAAAACACAAAGGAAAATAAGACACTTCATTTAGTCAAAACAAAAGATAGAAAGGTTTGAACATAAATAACAAAAGGACAAAATAAGACAGATCCCAAACTACAACTCTGAAATAATTCAGAGAACAGAAAATAAAACAAAACAAACTACCAAACCCCTTTCTAGTAATGAGAGGGGTGACTTCTCAATTGCTCAGCCTGACATCTTAGCCATTGGTTTGCATATCAGCATGACTAGAGTTTTTCTCACTGTCAATATTCTACACCATGATTGATTTATCTTGAATCATCCTTTCAATTTCTCTTTTCAAAGCACGACAATCATCAATACTGTGACCCTGAACATCAAAATAATATGTACATCGTACATTAGGATCAAAATTTCTTGAATATGAGTCAGGAGTATACCCAAGGAGAGGAGTGATCATGCCCTGCTGTATCAATCTCTAGAATAAACTTTTATATGACTCTCTAATGGGTGTGAAAATATCCCTCGACTTCTGTCTCATTTCATTATTTGGCTTAAATTGAAAACCAGGCCTAAAAGGGCTTCGGTATGTATGTAGAGTTGGAGGATAACTTGACAGAGTTGGTGCGCACCAATGTGGGTAAGATAGGGGTTGAACATATGGTTGCACATTATACACTTGATATGGAGATCGGGGAATGGAATATATTTGATTTTGGGAAGGATTCTGTGGAACTTGGGCATAAACTTGGGTTTGAGCCCATGGGTAACGATGATATGGTTCTCTTGCCTATGTCTGTTATCCAACTGCAATGGTAGATGCATCTTTCTCATTCTTCTTTCTTCCCACACTTCCCGAACCTTTTTGAATTGTTTGAGTAGTCGCTTTCAATGTCACAAAACTCACAATGCGACCAGTGTTAATTCCATCCTCTATCATCTCCCCTATTTTGAGGAACTCAATAAATGGCTTGCCTAATGCAGGTAACAAGTGTTGATAATATATTTCATCCTGCTCTTGAATAAACGCCTCCACTATCTTACTTTCTTTCATTGGTGGTTTTACTCTAGCAGCTTGTTTGCGCCATCTGATCGCATACTCCCTGAAACTCTCAGTATTCTTCTTTTTTATACCAGTTAGGGATTTTTCATCAGGAATCAACTCCATATTGTATTGAAATTGTTGCACGAATTCGTTAGCAAGGTCATCCCAGTTTTTACACTTGTCGATGTCTTGGTCAACAAACCATTCTGAAGCTAGACTTGAAAGACTCCCACCAAAATATGCCATGAGTAATTCTTCCTTCCTATCGGTGCCCCTTAGCTGGTTGTAATAGCATCTCAAATGTGCTACAGGATCTCCATGTCCATCATACTTCTCAAACTTCGACATTTTAAAACCCAGAGGAAGATGTACACCAGTAAACATGCGCAGATTTTTATATGAGACACTTTTGTACCCCCCCAAGTCCTTGCAAGTTTTTCATAGTCAGTTCCAAACTTCTCAATTTTCTGGCCATTTTCTCTTGTTCTTCTGTCATAAAAGGCTTCTCAATATTTAGAGGAAATTCAAGCAGTTGAGGGTAGTCGTAAGGGCCAGTCGACTTAAATGTGGGCTCGAGAGCATAATGCTGATCACTAAAAATATTCAATGCAGGCTCTCTTGTAGAGTAGGGAGGCACAACTTGTGGATGAACATCAAAAGTAGGAGCTTCAGGTGGGGGTTGCACCGCAAAAGCATGAACAACAGCTGGAGCCGAGTATGTGGTAGTCTTGGATTGGGGAGTGAGGAAATGAACATTGAAAGTGGTTGGATATTGTTGCCCCGGAGTCGATCCTGATGCATGTTGTGGAATATCAACAAAAATGGGAAACTGTGCATGTGACACGGGAGGCAAGCTAGAAAGATATTCCAGATTATCAGTGGGAACTGGAGGAGGCGGCAACCCATTAGCCCAAGTTCGATGCATTTCTATTATTTGCCGCCTTAATTTTCGAATCTCTTCATTATCTCCTACATTCTCATTCCCCGAACTCTCTATCTGATTAGTGACAACTATCTCGGTATCCTTGTTGGCCATAACTTCCTCTGTGACTTGGAGCAATATGGACGACCAGCCAAAATGTCACAAACCAACCACCTTAAACTAACTGGACAAGAGATAACAAATGGTTAGAGTTCAACAGTTTTTCAAAACCTCTTTTTTTTTCTTGAAAAGATCACCGAACCCAAGAAGGCACCTACGTATCTCACTCCCGAAAGAGGAGAATCAGGTGTGCGTAGTTCGTGAAGTCTTGCCAAAATGGCCGATTATACTCTTTTTCTTTCTTTTTTCTTTTTCTTGAAACTTTAAAAAAGAAAAAAAAGAAAAATTTGTCAAAAGAAATGACGAAAATATTTTTGAATTCTTCGACTTTAACATCCCTATACAAAATGAAACCTATAATTACCAAAGAAAATCTTTTTGGGTTTTTTATTTTGAATTTCATATGAAAACGAAACTTGAACCTATTAAAGGAAAAATATTTTTTGTAGTTTTCTTTTAAAGACGTATATGAAACGCCTACTCTAAATGGAGAGTGAAGAAATATTTTTGAATTTTTCAAATAATATACCCAAACCAACAATAAGTTGTCTACGTATCTCACTCCCGAGAGAGGAGAATCAGGGGTGCGTAGTTCGTCCAGATTGGACAATTAATGATTAAATAACAGGCTAGACCCTGACTTAAGAGATACGACCAAAGACAGACGATGAACTATGTTAATAAAATCTTTTTATTTTTCATTTTGATACTTCACAGAAAAATGAAATCAACAACTATGAAAGAAAAATCTTTTTGGTATTTTCGTCATACGAAATGTAAAAAATTTCTAACATCTTTTTTTTTTTTGCATTTTTCTTTTATAAACACATCCTATGAATGAAAAAAATCTTCTTGAAGTTTTTGAATTGTGAATGCATGCTAAACGAGACAAAGAAAAATCTTTTTGATGTTTTTGAGAAAATGAGTGCAAAAGGTAAAAAAAAGTTCTTTTGAATTTTGGAATTGTGAAAAATAAAAGCCATAAAAAACTCTAAAAATTACGAAACTCTTTTTTTTTCTTGTTTTTTTTATTAACCACACACTTTACTTCTAACACATGTTTTCCCAAATCAGTCCGTCAAATAACCACGTTATCCTCAAAGATGCAATATTTAGCACGTAAGGATGCTTTAGAGGTAAGTCTCCAACAAAGGACCAAGTGGGCCCTGCTAGGTCTCAATATGATGCACATAAGCATGACCTAAATTCTGACCTACATTGGGGTTCACTAACAAGGCTGTTCGGGGGAGCGTATGGTCGATAGTGGCTGCGACAGCTTTCCACCTACTCCATAACACCGACGGCTCCCCCCCTAAAATAAGGGTGACTCAACTAGAGGTCGCGTACAACACGTATACTATGGACTTGTTGCAGAAAGAAGGCCGGGGGGTAGACACATGATGCCAGATATAAAAGCGGTAACACATAGGATAAATACTGTACACAAAGAGCATGAAAACATTCCATAATGATAAAACAATAACACAAAACAACACAAAAAAATATTTATACACATATAGTGCCAAACAAAGTCGATAGACTCCAAAATAAGCTCGAATTCTGAACAGTTGTCCCCAGCAGAGTCGCCAGAGCTGTCACACCCCTTTTTCGTACTCCAAAAGAAAGAATTCATTTTAAGTTCGAAAGGGTTTTATTATTAAGGTGAAAAAAATGAAAAATTTGTTTAGAAAAAAAATTATTTACAATTTCTATTCAGAGTCGCCACTTGACATAATCCGGTGTGCCAAGTCAGCTTCAAAAGATCCTTTCAAAATAATTTGACTCTTTAAAACTGGTTTGCGAACAGAGATTCCGACTAAGTAATTCTGTTGACCGAGGAGAAGGTGTTAGGCACCCCTCGGTCCCGTGGTTTGATCACGGTTGCTTGGTGGAGTGTATCGGCTAATTTTGGAACTAAGAACGTATAAACCACATAAAACACATAAACAAGCATCCAAACACATGAAACAAAATAAATCCAAAGTATAGTGTTCAGTCCAATTATACAGTCCAAAATAAATAAAAATACAAAAATAAATCCTACCTAACCTACACTAATCCTAACTACGCTCTCGTGCTTTACCCGATGCCTTGGGCCTTCATCACGAATGTCTTCCGCCAACATAGTACGTCGGGGCATTCCCCGGTGAATAAATACAATGTGTATTGGGGCATTCCCTGGCTAAATAAATACATGTGAATTAAATACGATAAACTAGAAAGAAACATTCACACGCACATTCCAACATTCAACCAAAATAACAAGTTCTAAAATTTGCCTACCCGAACCTATATTGCCTATCTATTTTAACACATCATAAATCTATCACGATTCATATCAACAATAGATCCAAATTAAACCGAATCTATCCTTTTTGTCATTTTTCAATTTTCACCCCCAAATTCCCTTTTAACACCACATGATTAACCAATTTCGATGAAGGATCAACAATCATTCATGGTGATAAAAAATACATCAACATCAACAAAACAAAATCCACACGTAATGAATTCAACTAGCAAAAATATCAAACAATTAGGAATTAATAGAGAATGAGATGAAAATTAGACCTTAATGTCGCTTTTAATATATCGGAGGCAACACTGCGTTTGGAGAACCTCAACTCGAACCTCAACACGAAATAAATTCCAACTCGAGTTAAATTCCTCAGCTTTCGAACCAAATACCAATGAGAGATCCTAGTCTAACTCGATATTAGGAAATAGTAACTCGGACAGCCTTAACCCAATAAGGAAGAAATATCAAGAAGAACCGAGATTGAAACTGTGAAGAAAAATTGGAAAAATCCGTATAGCCAACCAACAAAATTCGATAAGAGAAGACTGAAACTTGGGTAGCCGTAGCTCTGGCGAGCTCAATAGCGTTAAGAAAAACCACCAAAAAAAGGTCAGGTTCCATTGAGATCTCATCGGATTCCCTGTTCTGAATGATTTTCGATTGGTTTCAACCCATTATTTGCCTTTTTCCCCTCTAACTACAGAGATCGACCTTTTTGCGTGAACCTTTGATGGGTGTGTGTTAATCTCTGGTGAGATGTAATTTTCTGGTGAGACCAGAGCTTTTGCTCTCTGCGTGTGTATGTGTAGTCGATTGGGTGTGAATAGAGAAGATTCTCTTTTCTCTGTGTGCTGTGAGTATATTTGAGAAGAAGGTAAATTATCTGATGGGTCTCTGTGTGTGTGCTATTACGAAGAAGAAAGAAAAAGAAGCCCCAAAAAAATGTTTTCTCTGTTGGTCCACCTCCTTTTTACTGTCCGTGTATATCCAAAAATAATGGAGAAGAATATGGTGACAAAATGGGTCCTTTTGTTAGGTGTACCCGTGGGTCCTCCTTCTTTTAGTTTGTTATTGTGAGGATAAAAATGTGAGTGGGTAGGGAGGTGGAAGCTTTTGATTGGGTAGGTTGTTAGGATAAGATAAATTAGTTAGAGGTATTGTTTTTGTTTATTTTTGTATTTTTGTGGGATATAATTACATGGGGTTGGACACATGGTAAGGTGAACTAAAAATGAATAAAATTACACTTCGGGAGGAACAAAATTAGGTGTCTACAGTTATTTGAAAAGTAAACTTGTATTTTGAAATTAATTAAGTGTAATCACTTGAAAATGTGAATTCATGAC
>NC_061117.1:205932509-205939090 GCF_002878395.1 Capsicum annuum
TTGTTATGATGTGGGAATTTTGGTGGGTCCCCCATATATTCTTTCTTATAGTTTGTTATTGTGAGGATAAAAATGTGAGTGGGTAGGGAGGTGGAAGCTTTTGATTGGGTAGGTTGTTAGGATAAGATAAATTAGTTAGAGGTATTGTTTTTGTTTATTTTTGTATTTTTGTGGGATATAATTACATGGGGTTGGACACATGGTAAGGTGAACTAAAAATGAATAAAATTAGACTTTGGGAGGAACAAAATTAGGTGTCTACAGTTATTTGAAAAGTGAACTTTTATTTTAAAATTAATTAAGTGTAATCACTTGAAAATGTGAATTCATGACTTAAAAATGGTTTAGTTCACTTGAAATGTAAATTAGAGACATGAAAATGGTTAAGTGTAGTCATTTGAAATGTGAATTCATGACTTGAAAATTGTTTAGTGTTGTCACTTGAAATGTTAATTAGAGACATGAAAATAATTAAGTGTAGTCACTTGAAAATGATCAAGTGTGGTGTTTTGAAATGTATATTGGTGACTTCAAAATAATCAAATGTAGTCACTTGAGAAGTGAATTAGTGTCTTGAAAATAGTTTAGTGTAGTTATTTGAAAGGTTAGCTTGTGTTTTGTAATTAGTAAAGTGTAATCACTTAAAAGTGTGAATTCATGACTTGAAAATTTTTAAGTGTTATCATTTGAAATATGAATTCATGACTTATGATTTAGTGTTGTCACTTGAAATTTGAATTAGAAACATGAAAATGGTTAAGTGTGTGAATTTGTGACTTGAAAATGATTAAGTGTAGTGTTTTGAAAAGTGTACTAGTGACTTCAAAATGATCAAATGTAGTCACTTGAGAAGTGAATAAGTGACTTGAAAATAATTTGGTGTAGTTATTTGAAAGGTGTAACACCCCGTAAAATTTTCGAGTCCTTAGAGCTGCTAAAGCATGCCAAGAAAAGTTTCACACTTAGAAAATTTGTCTAAGTGTTGAAAATTTTCCATTCCATAAGCCTTTGAAACTTTGACGAATTATTTTGTGACCTTCCTGACCTCCAATTCTTGATTTTCTTGTTGCGTTACGATGGGGAAAGTCAAGAGTACATCCCGGGTGAGTTTTAGAATTTTTAGATGAGACTAAGGTCGTGTTTGGGTTGGCAAAATAGTAGCTAAAGGCTATAGAGGGGCTCCGCCAAACTTAGAGCCTTGGCCCCCTCCCTCAGTAGCAAGGCACCACCCAGTCTACAAAAGTCTCTGTGACAGGCGCCGCCTTTCCACAGCCCTAGTGGCCAATTTTTCAGCATTTCACTTTCGTGTTTCCAAGGGCAATTTGATCAAATACCACCCCTATATAAGCTTCCTTAACACGAGATTCAACATATTTTCACCCAAAATATAAGGTTTTCTCTCAATTTTCCTCAAGAACAAGAATAAGGTTTTCTATTGAAGGTTCAAAATCAAGGAAATTCCTCCATTAGTTTTTCAAGAATTATATAGAAAGGTATGTTGGATGTTGATTCTTGGGTTCCTTCCACCCAAGAAGTCCAAGAATCCCTTTTTAAATTCAAAATTTTATGTTTATGAGTTTTTCATAATTTATGTGGTTTGAAGTTGAAGCCCATGTTAATATTCAGTTTTAATTCTTGTTGTGATCATAAAGATGAAAGTATTGACCTTAGTATGTGTTGGTTATGTGTTGTTCATGATAAAGTCCCTTCAAGAAACATGTTGAATTATGTAATTATGTTAATTTGGTGTATTAAATGTTGTATGGCCCCAGGGTGCCTCCCACATGTTTGATAAATTGCTTATGTGAAGAAAATAGTGTCATTGCAATATGAAGTATGTTATTCCCAAGCATATGTCAACTAGAGCATACTAAGTATTTGTTAAAAGGCCTAAATGAATGAATTATGATATGTTGCATGTATTCCTATTCATGTGAATTCCTTGTTGGATGAGTTATGAGATAGTAGCATGCTTTCCTTTACAATTACATGTTTAAGATTCCCAAGTGCTCGAAATGATGCTTCATTGGTTATGTTGTGAATGATAGACTATTGTCATAGTTGTTACGCAAGAGTTGTCATGTCTTATTTATTTGTTTATGCTATCGAGTCCTGGGGGTATTTAATACCCAAAAACTTAGCTTCTTCTCTAGAGCTGAGTCAGTCTCAAGATAGTCTCAGTCGTGCTATGATCAGTATATCTCAGTTAGTGACAGAAGATAAGAAAACTCAGCAATCTCAGTATTCAATTTAATCAAGTTCAGTATTCAGTTCAGACCTTAGTAGTATTCCGTCAGTCAATAGAACCAAGTGAAGTCAGTCAGATCAGTCAAGTAAGATAATCAGTAACAGATTCAGCTCAGTCTAGTACGATCTATGAATCAGTTCAGTTTCCATTTAGTTGGCAGTAGAATTCAGCATCGAGCGTAGGCAGGGATGACCCATTATATTTGGCTTGGCTCCAACCAGGTGTCACCCGTTAAATTAGGCTTGGCATCCTGGGTTCAAATAGAAGTGTCTTTACCCGTGGAACGGTATTGGCACCCTTCCAACTGGGATTATAGGTTGGACCCCAACTAGATAGAAGGGGTATGTCAGTTAGATGACTACCTCCCATAGTTTTGGTTTCAGCTTCAGTCTCAGTAATAGAACTCAGTTGAGGAGTCACCCATTATACTAGGCTCGACTACCTCTTAGAGGTCACCCGTTATATAGGCTTGATCTCAAATTTAGACAATCATTATCATTATCAGTAAACTTAGAGATTACCCGTTATTTAGGCTTGATCTCATATTCAGTTAATTAAATATCAGACATTATCATTAGTAGATTTTGAGATCACCCGTTATTTAGGATTGATCTCATATTCAGTTAATCAAGTATCAGACATTATCATCAGTAGATTCAGAGATCACCCATTATTTAGGCTTGATCTCATATTCAGTTAACCAAGTATCAAACACTATCAGCAGTAAACTCAGAGTTCACCCGTTATATAGGCTTGATCTCAGATATGGTAACTTAGTTTCAGTATCAGTAAGCTTAGACATCATTCTCAGTAGACTCAGTTACTCAGCATCCCCAAGTTAGCGAATTCAGATATCAGTACTACTAGATTCAGTCAGTAGTAAGTCAGTATTCAGAAACCCGTATTTCAGAATCTAGCATTAGTATTACTGCGATCTCAATTTTTAGTTTGTGCATTCATGCATACATCCTCATTTGGTATTCTCATGTTATTTAGTTAAGTAATGTTCATGCATAAGCCCTTGCATTTAGCTTTATCTCATCTAGCATACCAGTATATTCAAAGTACTGACGCATGCTTTTCTCTTGCGCTATGGTGCCTTATACCATAGGTTCAGAAGCGCGAGATCCAGAGCACCCATAACAGTCCAGACTCAGTCAGCAGTAATATACGTAGTAGTGAGTCCTCTTTATTCGAGGATGCCTCCTATTTCAGTTTTATGTTAGGTTTAGTTTATTTTCAGTAGACGGAGTTAGTTGGGGACATATCCCATCAACTCCATAGATCAGACAGTTAGAGGCTTTTTAGACTGATGTATCAGTATTCAGTTCTCAATTTTGAGTATTTTAGATGTTTTGAACCTTATGGTAAATTTTTGCCAATTTTCTACATTTGTTATATTATATTATACAGTGCTCAGGTACAGATATCAGTAGAGGGTTAGCTTGTGGTCTTTTGGAATCACGAGCACTGTGTTGCATTCGATTCTAGAAAATCAAGGCATTACAAACTTTGTATTAGAGCCTATGGTTCAATAGTGTCGAAGGAGTCTGAAAAGCCGCATCTAGTAGAGTCTTGTGCAAGGGTGTGTTATGCACCACATTTATGTACAGGAGGCTATAAGATGTTTTAGGAATAGTTTCCCTCCTTTCAGTATTCATTTCATGCGAGTAAGTATAAGTTCCAGATAATTCTTAGCCTAATCCATTCTTTCCTTTGTTTATAGAATATGTCTTCCAGAGAAGCTAGTGAAAGAAGTAATGAGAATCAGCCAGCCCCTCAGCCCCTTCGGGAAAATCCCTCAGATGGGCGTGTCTCTCATGCAGAGTTTAGAGCTGCTTTCACCACCTTAGCTCATCCAATAGTTGCGCAGAACAATTTGTACAATGCTATCCTATCTAGGCTTTGACTTGCACATAGCAGAATAAGGGAAGAGAGCGTAGAATGAATCAGAGGGGTAGAACAAATACCTCTGCACCAAGATCAAGGGGTAGTAACCGCTCCCAGTGCCACCAAAGATTCTCAGCACCAGTTTCACTATCAGTCTAGGCACCAATGTCTAAGTCTAATAATGTCAGTCGAGATGGAGCACCAGGCTCTAAGTCACTAGGTCGTGGGAAAAGTGTTCTCACTTATCCGCTTTGCGAAGAATGTGGTAAGAACCATAAGAGGGTTTGTAGAGCGGGCAACAATTTATGCTTTGGATGTGGTAAGTCAGGTCACTGACTATGGGAGTATAGAATAATAGCTCAAAGGGGTAAAGATTTGCACCAGCAGGGTGCCACCTCCAGCACCACCAGTGGGCAGCGCCCAATCAGGCTTTGTGCACCTCCGACTTACCATGATCAGGAAAGTTCTCTGGATATGGTTACGGGTATGTATGAGTTTCTCATCTTTATGTTTATGCTCAGTTAGATCCCAAGGCTTCTCTTAAACTTTCAATGAATCCTCCTTAGTGTTGGGCAGTTGCTTAGATGTGAGAGAGTAAGTGTTTCTTGTTAAGGAAATATTGTAGCATGCTTGTTTTACACAAGGCTTTAGTCACAAAGATAGGCTTGAATGTTATGTTGATGTGTAAGTGTCTAGACATATTTCGGATATTTGAGTAGGCTTGAACCTAGTAGGAGAATTTATTTCAGCTCAGACCTCAGCCGGTAGAGTTATCAGTGCCCATACTACAGAACTCTATCCATGTTATGGTTTCCTATTCAAATGTCTTATTCAAATCATACCAAGGTTCCTTACTCCCTAAGGTCATTAGAACCTTATAGAAAGAATGTCAGAGAAAACTTTAGTTAAGCTTAAGTTTTTAGCATGAGTTGGTGAGTAAAGCCAACAAGTCAGTTTAGCAGTCAGAGAGTCAGATTCATATAGTTTGTCTTCTCATCTTTTCATTTATGCATGCTATCAGAAACCTCAAACATGTAACTATCCCACAATAGAGTACTCTAGTAGTTGCGAGTAGAACTCAGTTCATGCGTCATGCATTAGATTCGGATCCCAAACGTTTAGTTATGATCCAGTTCATAGGTGCCTTGTGCATCGCCTTAGTTTTCTCAAGTACTTCAGTTAAGTAAGAGTTCTAAGAGGGACATAGTGTCCCAAGGGGGAGATACCTATGACTCCCCGATGTTTTCAAGTACTTAAACCCATTTAGTTTCATGCTCAGATTCTCATTACAAGCTAGCATCAGTTATCATTGCATAATCAGTCAAGCATTCATAAGTCAGTTCAGTCAATTAGTCATGCATTAGACATGCATGTTCAGTAGAAAAAGCTCAGTTTATCAGTAATTTCAGTTGTGCATATGTGAGTCAAGTATCCATGCATCAGATATGCATGTTCATTGTGAGAATTCAGCTTATAAATAGTTTAGTCCGGGTATTCTATGCATTAGCTATGCATATCCAGTAAAAGATTAAGTATATCAGTAGTTCAGTTGTATAGATATGTTTTAGATGTTCTCGTTACCTAAGTGAGTTTAGTCTATCAGAAATCTCAGCTTAGTCAGACATATTCGAGGACGAATGTTCTCAAGGGGGAGAAAATGTAACACCCCATAAAATTCTCAAGTCCTTAGAGCTTTTAAAGCATGCCAAGAAAGGCTTAACACTTAGAAAATTTGGCTAAGTGTTGAAACTTTTCCATTTCATAAGCCTTTGAAACTTTGATGAATTATTTTGTGACCTTCCCGACCTCCAATTCTTGATTTTCTTATTGCGTTGCGATGGGGCAAGTCAAGAGTACATTCCGAGTGAGTTTCAGAATTTTTAGACGAGTCTAAGGTCGTGTTTGGGTTGGAAAAATAGTAGCTAAAGGCTATAGAGGGGCACTGCCCAGCTTAGAGCCTTGACCCCCCCCCCCCCCCAGTAGCAAGGCGCCGCCCAGCCTACAAAAGGCTCTGGGAAAGACATCGCCTTTCCGTAGTCCTTGTGCACAGTTTTTCAGCATTTCACTTTCGTGTTTCCAAGGGCAATTTGGTCAAATCCCACCCCTATATAAGCTTTCTTAACACGATATTCAACATATTTTCACCCAAAATATAAGGTTTTCTCTTAATTTTCCTCAAGAACAAGAATAAAGGTTTCTATTGAAGGTTCAAAATCAAGGAAATTCCTCCGTTAATTTTTCAAGAATCATATAGCAAGGTATGTTGGATGTTGATTCTTGGATTCCTTCCACCGAAGAAGTCCAAGAATCCCTTTTTAAATTCAAGATTTTATGTTTATGAGTTTTTCATGATTTATGTGGTTTGAAGTTAAGCCCATGTTAATATTAAGTTTTAATTCATGTTGTGATCATAAAGATGAAAGTATTGACCTTAGTATGTGTT
>NC_061117.1:205942090-206011206 GCF_002878395.1 Capsicum annuum
TTCATGTTGTGATCATAAAGATGAAAGTATTGACCTTAGTATGTGTTGGTTATGTGATGTTCATGATAAAGTCCCTTCAAGAAACATGTTGAATTTTGTAATTATGTTAATTTGGTGTATTGAATGTTGTATGGCCAAAGGGTGCCTCCCACATGTTTGATAAATTGCTAATGTGAAGAAAATAGTGTCATTGCAACATGAAGTATGTTATTCCTAAGCATATGTCAACTAATGCATGCTAAGTTTTTGTTAAGAGGCCTAAATGAATGAATTATGATATGTTTCATGTATTCCTATTCATATGAATTCCTTGTTGGATGAGTTATGAGATAATAGCATGCTTCCCTTTACAATTACATGTTTAAGATTCCCAAGTGCGCGAAATGATGCTTCATTGGTTATGTTGCGAATGATAGTCTATTGTCATGGTTGTTACGCAAGAGTTGTCATGTCTTATTTATGTATGCTATAGAGTCCTGGAGATATTTAATACCGAAAAACTTAGCTGCTTGTCTAGAGCTGAGTCAGTCTCAAGATAATATCAGTTGTGCTATGATAAGTATATCTCAGTTAGTGACAAAAGTTAAGAAAACTCAGCAATCTCAGTATTCAGTCTAATCAAGTTTAGTATTCAGTTCAGACCTTAGTAGTATTTCGTCAGTCAACGGAACCAAGTGAACTCAGTCAAATCAGTCAAGTAAGATAATCAATAACAGATTCAGCTCAATCTAGTATGATCTAAGAATCAGTTTAGTGTCTATTTAGTTAGGAGTAGGATTTAGCATCGAGTGAGGGCAGGGATGACGGCTTCCCCGTTATTTTAGGCAAAGTCATTAATAACAATCCCTGCACTCCAGAACTGCGTAGCCAACGCAGGATGAGGAGTCTCCCATCATATTAGGCTTGACTACCTCCCCGAAGTCACCCGTTATATTTGGCTTGGCTCCAACCAGGTGTCACCCATTATATTAGGCTTGGCATCCTGGGTTCAGATTGAAGTGTCTTTACCCGTGGCAAGGTATTGGCACCTTTCCAACTGGGGTTATAGGTTGGACCCTAACTAGATAGAAGGGGCATGTCGGTTAGATAACTACCTCTCACAGTTTCGGTTTCAGCTTCAGTCTCAGTGATAGAACTAAGTTGAGGAGTCACCCGTTATACTAGGCTCGACTACCTCTTAGAGGTCACCCATTATATAGGCTTGATCTCAAATTTAGATATTCATTATCATTATTAGTAAACTTAGAGATCACCCATTATTTAAGCTTGGCTTCATATTCAGTTAATCAAGTATCAGACATTATCATTAGTAGATTCAGAGATCACCCCTTATTTAGGCTTGATCTCATATTCAGTTAATCAAGTATCATACATTATCATCAGTAGATTCAGAGATCACCCGTTATTTAGGCTTGATCTCATATTCAGTTAACTAAGTATCAAACACTATCAGCAGTAAACTCAGAGTTCACCCGTTATGTAGGCTTGATCTCAGATATGGTAACTCAGTATCAGTAAGCTTAGACATCAATCTCAGTAGATTCAGTTACTCAGTATCCCTAAGTTAGTGAACTCAGATATCAGTACTGCTAGACTCAGTCATCAGTAAGTCAGTATTTAGAAACCCATATTTCAGAATCTAGCATTAGTATTACTGTGATCTCAGTTTTTAGTTTGTGCATTCATGCATACATCCTCATTTGGTATTCTCATGTTATTCAGTTAAGTAATGTTCATGCATAAGCCCTTGCATTCAGCCTTACCTCATCTAGCATACCAGTACATTCAAAGTACTGACACATACTTTTCTCTTTCGCTATGGTGTCTTGTACCATAGGTTCAGAAGCGCGAGATCCAGAGCACCCATAGCAGTCCAGACTCAGTCAGCAACAGTAGATGTAGTAGCGAGTCCTCTTCATTCGAGGATGCTTTCTATTTCAGTTTTATATTTGGTTCAGTTTATTTTCAGCAGACGGAGTTAGTTGGGGACATGTCCCATCAACTCCACAGATCAGACAGTTAAAGGCTTTTCAGACAGATGTATTAGTATTCAGTTCTCAGTTTTGAGTATTTTAGATGTTTTGAACCTTGTGGCAAATTTTTGCCAGTTTTCCGCATTTGTTATATTATATTATGTAGTTCTCAGGTACAGATATCAGTAGAGGGTTAGCTTGTGGTCCTTCGGGATCTTGAGCACTGTGTGGCGTTTCTATTCCAGAAAATCGAGGCATTACAAAAGGTGAACTTGTGTTTTGTAATTAGTAAAGTGTAATCATTTGAAAATGTGAATTCATGACTTGAAAATGGTTTAGTGATGTCACTTGAAATGTGACTTAGAGTAATGAAAATGGTTAAGTGTGTAGTCACTTGAAATATGAATTTGTGACTTGAAAATGATCAAGTGTAGTGTTTTGAAATGTGTACTAGTGACTTCAAAATGATCAAGTGTAGTCACTTGAGAAATGCATTAGTGACTTGAAAATGATTTAGTGTAGTTACTTGAACCTAAAAATAAATATTTATTAGTATGAGTTTAATTTGAGATTATAAAACAAACCATGGACCTTTCCTTAAGTCATATGAAGACTTATTGAAAAGGTACATTTTCTCCATCAAAAGAGACATTGCTTCATCTCTTTCTCTCCATCTCAGAAACAGAATACAACAAAAAAAACTCTTCAAAATTTAGAAGATCAACTTTTCCTCCGACCAATTCATACAATGGAACAAACTTAGAATTTCTAACGTTCTTATATATCACATCACTGTTTAATGATCTACTTTTACTCTTGGGTGATTCATTTAAAGTGTTCCCACAAATATAACCAATATTAAGATCCTAATAATACACGAGGACTGGTGAAAAATTCATCCATTACAACTTCTGTTGATCCGCCATGAATTATTACAAGACAAGTCTCTTAATAGTCCGTCAAGAATTGAACTTTATCTTTTGACATTATAAGGGGAAGACATGATATGGTATATATCAAATTGTCATATAGAATCAAAATTTTTGATATTGTGATTTTGACATTATGGAATTTGATATGGTATATGGTACACATGTTAATTTTTTTATATTCGTATGGTATTTATAAATGACCGAAGTATATAGTTGTATAAATAACTTATATACGCTATTAAAGTATTAAAGAATATACAAATTAGTTTTAGTATAAAACTAAACATTTAGACGTTAGTACTTTGGCTATTCTTTCTTGAATCAAAAAGTCCTTTTTATGTAATTGATCAACAAAAGGAGTTATTTGTACTTTCTATTCGATATATATTTTTACATGTGTAATGTGTTAGTACCATACAATTGAGACATGTTTTTGAAAAGTTAGAATCGTAATACGCTATTATATGAGTATATATTGGCCATGTTAAACAAACTATTATTACTGATAACCATATCATAAAATATCAAAACCTAACTTCTAAATATCGACCATACTAAATTAATATAATATGAAAATAATATAAGATATTGAAATTTTCACTACCATACCATACCATGCGCACCGTCTAGACACCATCACTATATTTTGTACAGATTATTAAACAAGGTTAAAAGTAAAACACCTCGAAAAATGATTTTATGTGACTTATTTACGTTGTCATTTGCACTTTTGTCATATTATAATGAGATGGTATTTAATTTAATTTTTCAGGGTAAATAACTTTTTCATATGGTAAAAATTTATATTTTACAATCATAATATTTTATGATTTATATTTTGCATTCTAAAGAACTTATATTTTGTTAGACGTTTTAGTGTAAAAATTAAATATTAATATTTCTCCGTTTTATTTTACATGCCATCTTTTACTTTTTAGTCTGTCTAAAAAAGAATATCATCTTATTAAAATTAAATACAATTTAATTTTAAAATTCTACTTTTAGCCTTTAATAAAATGTTTTGGCATCACGCAAGTATCTAACAGATTGTATTAGACCATAATTTTGTTAAGAAAAATATTATGTCAAGTCAAACAGTGTCATAAAATGAGCCGGACGAATACAAAAGTCAAATATCAATTCATTATTGGGCCGGAATGGGTCACGACCCGCCCCATTGATATTACATAGAATAAATCTGACACTATGATTATTGATGAATAAATTAAATAGGAATTAGCCGAATGAAGAATAAGGATTTACATACATAATGTATCCTAAGCCTAATTAATTTGAAGTTAATGGAGGAGGGCAAATCAATTGATCAACCATTATAATTTTTAGTATTTTGTTTTTTTGTTTTCTGTTGTTATTACATACAGTGGCTTTTCCAAGTTCGCTATTAACTTTCCCCTTTCGACTGTTGATGGGTTGTTGAAAATACTCTGTTTGATTTGCAGGAATTGAATGAGTTAGTTGGAATGAAATTTCGAGATTGGTATTTGAAAATTGCTGTTGTTTCCGCCATGATTGGAGGTTCCATGGTGTTCTTCATGATTAAGAATGGCTTTTGTATGCATTTCTCTCCTCTACTACAAACTTCGTTGTGTTTTCGTGTATGATTGCCTTACCCATTATTGATTTGTGAAAACTAAAGGAAGATTGAATCTTTATTTCATTAAAATTGATGAAAAATGAGAGAGATTTAAGCTTTGCATTTTGCAATGCCATTCATTTTGGAAATATTTATATTTTTAATCATGAAGGGAAGCCTTCGTTTGACACTTCCCCAACCCCGTGCATAGCGGGAGCTTTAGTGCACCAAGCAACCTTTTAGAAAATACAATCTAGAGGACATGGGATTGAATTAAACGGGCCCAAATTCACTTGGGTAGATATAGATGATTCATATAGCCAACCCCTACTAATTTGTGATTTGAGTTCTAATTATTGATTGATATCATAATTTATACTACCAGGGATTGATGACAATCATCCCTTATGTCCTAGAGTCACTCTCATTGGACTTCAGATCTTACTTACAGTAGAAACCTAATTTTGCTACTTTCTCCCTTTCTTTGTGTCCTTGCTAATGATAACAAATTAATCTTTACTATATTCGCCTTTTGGAGGTTTGCTTAATTTTTGCCAGTTTTTCTCCTTTGAAAAAAGTGTGCTGCTTATCTTATCACAATTTGTATCAGATGATAAGGTAACTATCTTAGAATCAAAAAAGAGAGCCTATGGGAATTCTCCTGAAGCCAAGGCTGTCAGAGATGTTCTTAATTCATGGAGACATCAGGATGCAGAAGTAAGAAAGAATGCTTAGCTCTGTCACTTCTGTTAGAGAATTATAAGGTAATTACTAGTTGCTAAAATCTGTAGAGAAGGTTCTTTCTAATTTATGTTACTGAATTCTAAGGCAAATCCTTATTGTGATACAATAAGATGAATATAGTGTATAGGCCTAATTAAAACAAGAAGACATCAAAATGATTTAGTCAAACACCACCATGTTTGATTGGTCTCACAACCAAAATAACAGGATTTCTTTGATATATTAATTGGTTTTCGCATCTTCTTAAATGTTGAAAATCTACTAAAAGTAACCACACGTGGTATGTTCAAGTTGCTGTAGTCAAAAGGTAAGAAACTGTTTAGCAGTTAGGGATGAAACTTATCTATTGAAATGAAGAGAAGGAAGAGATGTTCTATAGATTGCTTAGCGTTTGACTTGTGAGAGATTATTTCACGCTGCGGGACTATTATCAATGTTATATTCATGAAATTGTGTCTTTACAGACAACTCAGGAATTCGCTTTGAAGGAAAACATCCTCGGCGAAGTGCTTCTTTGAGCTTGCTCCTATTCATATTTCTCAGGGGTATTGCTAGCGTGTCATTGCTGATTGTTTCACAAACTTGGTGGTCACTTCATTTAACATATGATGGGGAAGTTCTATGAAGGCAATGGAGCATATATCAAAATGTAGATATTGTAGAACCAAACTTTGTTTATTTTCTTCTCTCTAGATGTTTAGTACTTTGTTTTCTTAGATTTGCATGTATATGCAAAACAATCAATTGTACGTCTAAAAAAGTGGACTATGTAGCCATTTAATTATATGCATTTATTCCACTAATCTTTATGTTTTTGTCTTCTTCTTTTGTGTGTGAGAGGGGGAAGTAAAGAGGATGGGGTGCAAGTGGGGTAGAGGATTGGTTTATTCCTTTGCTTCCTCTCAAATTTTCTTAAATCGTTGAACCATGGAAGACTATGCTCGTGGTTTTCCTCATTTAATGCTGGAGCTCAAGAATATGGTAAGGAATGACTGCCTCATTATCCAATATTCATTAGCCGTTCACCTCGAACATCAACCTTAGTAAATGAAGATTGCGTCTAAAGCGATACTAGAGCTGGAGAACTTAACCTCCCCTTTTGAATACATTGGGCTAATGGAATAGTGCACCTTCTTTACTTTGATGAATTTTACGAACTTTGTATAGAGCAGAATGTTGGCCATTTAAGAACTTTCACGTTCAAAAGTTGAAGGTGACGGAGATGAGGATATTGAGATGGATGTGTCACTACTAGAAAATACAGTTTTTGCGACCACGCCTCGTGTTCGCAATAAAATTATCAAATGGTCATTTGAAATTTTTTTATATTAGTTATTATGTTTTTTGAAAATTAAAAGTGACCACAAGTGGTCTATTTTCGATTAAAAATAATTTAAAATAATATTTTTGTAAAAGTGACCATAAGTGGCCGCTTTTAATTAAAAATAAATTTGAAATATCATACAAAAATCGACCACATGTGGTCGGTTTTTGATTTAAAAAAAATAATCTAAAACATTATTTTTACAAAAAAAAAAAAAAATGACCACAAATGGTTGCAATTGGATTAAAAAAATATTTTGAAAAAACAACCACATTTAAAAAGTTTTTTTTTTTTTTTTTGCAAAAGCGACCATTTGTGGTCGCTTTTAATTTAAAAAGTTGAAAAAGAAAATTATTCGCAAAAATGACCACTTATGGTCGCTTTTATTTAAAAATTAAATTAAAACAGATATTTTTTATGTGGTCGCCCTCTGATTTTATTTACAAAAATCGACCACTTGTGGCCGTTTTTATTTAAAAAATTAAATTTAAAATAATATTTAAAAAATGACCACTTGTGGTCGCTTTTATCTAAAAAATTAAATTAAATTAATTTTTTAAAAGCGACCACCTGTGGTCACTTTTGGATTTTAAAAAATGAATAAATAAAATTATTTCAAAAAATTTATGATTAAAAAAAATGAGACCACTTGTGGTCTCTTTTCTTTAAAAATTAAACTAAAATATTTATATTAAAGCGACCACAAGTGGTCACTTTTTGATTTAAAAAATATATTTTATTTATTATATGTAAAATTAAATATATTTTTAATATATATAAATTTTTTTTAATTACACCGATCATACGTAGTCGACAACCTATATATAATAATAATAAAATTAATTAAAATTAAATTTTGTTAAAAAATTATACTAAAAACTAAACTAAGAGATATATTAAATAAAATAAATAAATTACGTTAAACATAATCTTTATCTTTTACTTATGTTTCAATATATAAAATAAATATATTTTTCATTGTATATACATTAAATTACGTTTAACATAATATTTGTATAATGAATATGTCTATATCCTACAGTTGAGGTAATAATACTATGCTATTGGAGTTATAGTGTGGTCATTTGAGGAGTGAATTAGTGACTTGAAAATGTTTAAGTGTAGGTATTTGAAACGTGATTTGTGTTTTGAATATAGTTTAAATGTGGTCACTGAAGAAGTGAATTAGTGATTTGTGGTTTGAACTTAGTTATTTGAAAGATGAACTTGTGTTTTGAATTTAGTTAAGTGTGGTCACTTGAGAAGTGAGTTAGTGACTTGAAATGTTTAAGTATAGGTACTTGAAAAGTGAATGTTTGTTTTAAATTTAGTTAAGTGTGGTCTCTTGAGAAATGAATTAGTGACTTGAAAATGTTTAAGTGTAGGTACTTGAAATGTGAACTTGTGTTATGATTTTAGTTAAGTTTGGTCACTTGAGAAGTGAATTAGTGACTTGAAAATGTTTAAGTATAGGTACCGGAAAGGTGAACTTGTGTTTTGAATATAGTTAAGTGTGGTCACTAAAGAAGTGAATTAGTGACTTGAAAATGTTTAAGTGTTAGGTAGTTGAAAGGTGAACTCATGTTTTGATTTTAGTTAAGTGTGGTTATTTGAGAAGTGAATTAGTGACTTGAAAATGTTTAAGTGTAGGTACTTGAAAGGTGAACTCGTGTTTTGAATATAGTTAAGTGTGGTCACTTGAGAAGTGAATTAGTGACTTGAAAATATTTAAGTGTAGGTAATTAAAAGGTGAACTTGCATTTTAAATTCAGTAAAGTGTACATAATTAGTTGGTTTTTTGGTTAATACAGATTGGTTTAATTAGTTATTCATCATATTTTTGCTGTTATTGTATTTTCTTGGGATATCGTGTAAATCCAAATGGGTTTAAGGTAATTTTAATTATCATTTCTTTTAATTAGTCGATTTTATGGTTAATTACAAGTGGGTTTCTTGAATTTTTTATCGAATGATTGAAGAAATTAGCATATTGTTGTTGTTATTGTGTTCAAGTTGAGATTATTCTACTTTCAAATTGAGATTCATCATTTCTTCTGTTTTGAATTTTTAAAGCAGGTAACTAGTCGATTTTTCCGTTAATTACAAATGGGTCTATTGAGTTTTTAATAGGATGATTGTGTTCAAATGCAATTGGGTTGAAGGTTGTTTGACTCATCATTTGGTCTAGTTTGGATCTTTAACGTATGTAATTAGTGACGTTGTTACTTACAAATGGGTTTATTCAATTTTACATCATATTGTTGATGTTATTGTGTGTTTTTTGGGGATATTGTATGTAAATCCAAATTGGTTTAAGGTAATATTACTTATCAATTCTTCTAATTTGAATCTTTGTAGTAGGTAATCAGTCGATTTTGTGGTTAATTACAAATGGGTTTATTCAGTTGTTCATTGTATTGTTGTTGTTATTGTGTGTGTTTTGGGATATCACGTGTAAATCCAAATGTTTTAAGGTAATATTACTTGTCATTTCTTCTAATTTGAATCTTTGTAGTATGTAATTAGTCGATTTAGTGGTTAATTACATATGGGTTTATTCAGTTATTCATCATATTGTTGTTGTTATTGTGCGAGTTTTTGGGGTATTGTGTGTAAATTCAAATCGGTTTAAGGGAATCTTCTAATTAATTTTATGTAAAAAGTGACTACATGTGGTCGCTTTTCTATAATTAATTAATTATTTTTAAAAACTGATCGCTTTTTATATAAATTTAATTAATTAATATATACAAAAGAGACCACATGTGGTCGCTTTTGTATAAAATTATTTAATTAATTTAAATAAAAGCGACCACATGTGGTCGCTTTTGTTTAAATTAATATATAAAAAAACGACTACTTGTGGTCCCTTTTTTAAAAAAATTATTTTATTAAATTTATAAAAGCGACCATTGATGGTCGCTTTTTTGATTTAAAGAAACTCATAATCTTTTCTTTTTTTTTTGAAAAATAATATTGAATTATATATATATTTAAAAAAACGACCACATGTGGTCGCTTTTAAAATTGTTACCACTATTTTTGAGACCACACTCTGTGGTCATTTTTGTGGTCGCAAAAATAGAAAAAGCGACCACATGTGGTCGTTTTTCCTTTTTTTCCTAGTAGTATGTGGACTATTAGAAGATATAGACTTAGAAATGAGGTTATTTGTAAGAAACTAGTGAATATGATGTACCTTCGGTGATTGTAAATAGAGGAAGATGGTTCACCTCAGTCCATAGTGTTGAGTATTACCTAGATGTGAAGTACTCCCTCCGTTTTGAAACAAGTGAATTGTTGAGGCATTTATTGATGTTTCAAAATAAGTGAATCATTGAATTTTTTTAATTAATTTTTGAAAAGGTATTACAAGGTCAACTTTTTTTTTTTCTGAAATAAAAATAGAAAGTTATGTTGAATTTATGTCTTTAATGTTTTTTTCTTAATATGTGTGCCAAAATCCAACAATTTATTTATTATAAAACGGAGGAAGTATTAATTAATTGAATCAATCGTGTGTTATATTAGCCCAACATAAAAAGAATATATGTTTACTTCAAACAATGAAATTTGAAGAATAAAAATCCAGGCAATTATTTTTCATGCATTGGAAAATGATGGATGTTTCTAGAAATATTTTGGAGAAGAGAGGATATTTTTGAAGTGAGTTTAATGAATGTTGAAAAGATGATTTTACCCTTGGTTGTCTTTGAACTCATCTTTCTATATAAAAAAAAATAAGTTGATCTTTCATGCAACATCCATGATATTCAGCCACTACAACAACAACACAATATACCAGTATGGTCCCACAAAGTAGGATCTGGGAGTATAGAGTGTACGCAGACCTTACATCTACCTCGGATGTGAGATAGAGTTGTTTCAGATCAATTATGACTCAAGGCATAATCGTTCTGGAATGAAATTCAGCCATTAAAATAAAAAATCTGAATAGAACTAAAAACAAATTTGGGCAAAAAAAATTTACACACTTAGGGATCGTTTGGTTGGAAAACAAGTTATGATGAAGTTAGTTATGTTGAGATTAGTTATACTTGGATTAGTTGTCCTCAGATTAGTTATTCTGCTATTATTTTTTAGTGGTTGTTTGATTTATGGTATTAAAATAATATACGCTGCATTCTTTCTAAGAATAAATAGATTATTTGCAAAATACTCTTCATCTTATTTAACTTAATTATTTTCCTTTATATTACATCACACAAAAGAAATTGAAAATTGCTATTTTTTTTTTTAATTAACTTTAGTAGTTTCTTTTTCCTAAAAATACATATTACGAAATTTATGTTGATATTTCTTAAACATGTATGAAGTTTTAACATTTCATGTTAAATTACTTATTTTGTCCTAAATTCTATAAAATGTAGATAAACCCATTTTTTGTTAAAAAATTGATCATCAAAAAATGTGAAAAAGAATTACTCTCATTTTTCATTATTGAGTATCATATATTTGAAGAGTTAAATTCTATTTTTTTAAAAAATTATTTTTTCAAACATTTTTAGCTATATTTAAAAAAATATTTTTTATTTAATAATTAAGCATGTACTAAGTTAGAAAGAGAATGTCAAGATACTTTAATTACTTGTTCATGATAAATTTGTTTGGAAAATAAAATTTTGAAGTAAGATTAATAAACATTTCTATAAAATAGAAAGACAATAAACCCTTGGATCAATTTTGAATTTGATTCTATAAATAGTTTTCAAGGTGTCACTATCATTTTTCATTACTCATCACTTTTGTAGCATTTAATAAGTTCAAATAATTGTTCAAATTTATCAGAATGGATGAAATTTTTTAGAGTAATTAAAATTTAAATTTCTATAGTATCTACTAGTGGCATATCGCCCCCTGAGCACGAATCCAATACTTATATTTTTTTTTTTTAAATTTATGTGACACATTTGCTTTTTAATTTGTTCAAAAAGAATGTCATTTTTTTATTTTTAGAAATAATTTGTTTTTACAATTTTTTTTGTTTAATAAAATATTTTATAACCACAAAATCTAAGGTTTATTTGTAACGTGATTTTAAAATAGCATTTCTTTTTTTTCTTCTACTCGATGCTTAATCAAATGGTGTCACTTAAATTGAAACTAAATTTAAAATTCAATTTTCTTGTTTACGTATTTTATACTACATTTATTTGTCCCTAATAAAAATTAAAATTTTGATCATTCAGATCTTAGATTGTAACTATGTTTTTAATTTTTTATTTGAATTTAATCATTTGGATCTCAATTAATATACACTCCCATACTCCCTTTTTGACATAGATATTAGTTATTACTATTGTAAAGTATTTCATTCAAACATTTTTAATTTATTAATTTGTATCTATTTTATTTTGTTATTAAATATTATTTATTATCTAATATTTAGATGACTTATAATAACTAGTTAGAAGTGATATAGTTAAATTACTATAAAAAATACTTGTGAAAAAAAATTTAAGTGAGCTATCTAAGTCATCAAGTTAATTTAAAACATTAAAAGTTAACATATTAAAACCCTCCCCACCCTTTTTTTTAAAAATAAAATATTATTAATTTTTTAATGCTTAGATGACCTATAAAAATTAATTAGGGGTGATATTTTAAAAAGTACCATTGAAAGTGAAGTGGTCATGTCTTGAATGACTTATAATAACTAATTAGAAGTGATATAATAAAGTTACTATAAAAAATTTGTGAAAATATTAAAGTTGGCCTCCTATAAAACGTCAAATTAATTTAAAACATTAAGAGTTAACTTATTACATGTTTAGTTTTTTAATGAGATATTTTTAATTTTTAATGCTCAGATGACTTATAATAATTAAGTAGGGGTGATATAGTAAAATCACGACTGAAGTAGCTGAAGCAGGCATGCCATGAATGTCTATTTTATTTTTTTAATTAAATATTATTAATGTACTAATACGTAAATGACTTATAATTAATAATTAGGAGTGATATAGTAAAATTACAACTGAATCAGCTGAAGCAGGCATGTCGTTCATGAGCTGGCAACTTTAACAGTTTCATCCACACCTATATATTAAGAATAGATACATGTGCGAACACTTCTGCTACTTTTATGGTTACTAATTTATGTACGTGCTTTGCATGTGAATTTTACGTCTATTAATAAAACAGATTACATTTTTGAGGAATTTTTTTCTTTATTTTTTTGCAATTCAAGTATTCGATCATAGTTTAGTTGAGTGTTTACTAAAAGGGGAAAATTTTAAAAATATACTTTTCCAATAAAATTAATTAAACTCGCATAGCTTCAGTTCTACGCAATTTACAATTTTACACTACTTTATACCCTTATTGTATAAAAATGTATAATAGCGAATAAGAACTATTTATACACGTTTTTACATGGTTATACATCTTATACATAATTATTCACCCTTCAATTCCACTAGGCAGAAGTCAAATTCCTCCTTTATTAGCTTTCATGGTATTGTTATGGTTTTGAAAAAAGGTTTGGAATTTTTTGAAAGCTTATTGTTGAACAATGTTTTTCCATGGTTTGATTTTGATTATTCATTCTTTAAATATGGTTTTGAACATGTGGGTACATGGTTATGATGAATGAACTTAAAAATTATGATTTCTTAAAGTTGTGACTCTCAAAGAGGTTAAGACCCCAACCCTGTATTGTGAAACTGGCTTTTAGTTATAAGAAATGTGAAAATTTGAACTGTTGCATTATGCTGTGGAATTGAACCCTATGGAATTGTGTTTTCACAAACTATTGCTTTAATAAATTAAAGGAGGTCAAGGTATTCCTCCAAATTGATTTTATGAAATAATGGGGGCGTGGCGTCCCTCAAGTTAAACATGATTGTTATGGCATGGAGTTAAACTTGCAAGTGAAGGGTATGTGATACCTGTGTGTGCCTTACCGGTTGGTTCATTAATCAATAATTGGGATTATGTGCAACTTATTTTAAATTGGGCTTACTAGGGGTTATGTAGCGATTTTGTGAAGGTGTGGGTCTTGGATGTCTTGTACTAAAAACTCATGTTTGATGACCTGAGGTTTGGTCTTGATGACCTGTGTGCATGAGTCATGCTTGATATATTTTGGGATGGCTAATTGTCTAGATGACTTAGCTTTCCCTCGATTTTTCTCTGTTACGTGTGGCTAATATGCACCGGGGGCCTTTCAGCGGGGGAAGCTGAATCCATATAGCCCGTGGGTGATTATTATGATGGTTGAGCTACATAATCCAAGATAAAAGTTTTACTTCATGATTAAACTTGTTCCCTATCCGGGCATGATATATATATATATATATATATATATATATATATATGTAATTGCATATGGTTATGTGCATTAATTTGATTTGATTTTGAATTGATGTCATTACTTTATCTTTATCCTTGAGTACATACTATTGTTCGCCCCACTAACCGTCTTCAGATGTTGTATCCTCACGCGATGTCGGAGCCAGAGTAACTTCTACTTTTTCTGCAGAGTTAGGTGGATCAGCCCGGTTCGTTGGTATTTAGTGGTGAAGTGGTGACCTTTTATTCCTCCGAAATACTTAGTCATTGTATCAGTTTCTTTTCATAATTTAGAATTGAAGAGTTCACATGAACATTATCATTGTGAATGTCATTGTCAAAGTCAAGGTCATGTCCCGATATTTTATTGGTACTCATTTGGTAGAGGTTTTGTTTGGACTACTGTGGACATGATGGTATGGTATGGTTTTATTGGACGGTTTGGTTTGGTTGGTTTGGTTATAAACATATCCTAAACTTGATAAATTTTGATTTACTTATCTTGTTATATGTTCGGAATTCATCCGACATGAGGTTCATGGTGGTTGGCTGCTTGGGCATTGGGGGTGGTCTTTGGTCCTTGTTGGACTTAAGATACCCGACACGGCAAAGCCCTGATTTGGGTCATGTCAAGATTCGGAGTGCTAGGTTCATGATCAGTTGTGTGTCCATAAAGTCGTGTCGAGTAAAGTCTCTTTTATGGGTGTGTACCACACCTCACTTATAAGGGAGAGACTACGAGATATTTAGGAATGTTTTCCTTTTTTGTTGTCTTATTTTAGGCTATAGAGTCTAAGGTCTTGGATTCTTCTAATTCCCGTTTGGTCACTTTTAATATCATGCCTCCCAGGCAATCTGAAGCTCATGAAAACTCCTCTGTCCTACCTGAGGACAATGTTGATGGGACTCGCCTTGCTTATGAGGTTCAGATCGGGTCTAGGGTCTAGTTCCTGATTGTCCTCCTGGAGTTCCACTGGTCCCCTCTAGTTCTTTTCGAGATCTTCAGTCTGATGTGTTGAATGTTGAGTTTTGTCAGTCTATTCATATGTTGGCTTAGTTGGTCGCTTCTGAGTATGAGCGTAGTGCTCCATCTTCTGAGGCCACAAGGGTTGGCCAGTTTATGAGGTTGAGTCTTCCAACTTCACTGATGTTAAGGTTGAGGAGGATCCTCAAGGTTTTATTAACGAGATGGAGAAGATATTCCGTGTTATGCATGCTTCGGACATGAGGGTGTAGAGTTCACATCTTATCAACTGAAGGATGAGGCATACCAATGGTATGAGGAGTGGGAACAGTATAGGAGAGAAAATATTTAATCTGCATTGTGGCATAATTTTATAGTGCCTCTCTGGACCGCTTCTTTCCTTAGGAGTTGAGAGTGGCAAAAGTGGAGGAATTTGTTAATCCGAATCAAGGTAAAATGTCGGTTAAGGAGAATGTCTTTAAATTCCATTAGTTATTCCGGTGCGTTCCTGAGTTGGTGTCTAGCATGAGGGCTAAAATACGAAAATTTGCTTCTGGGTTGTCCCGTGAGTTGATTCTAGAGAGTAAGGCTGCCTTATTGAACAAGGACATAGATATCTCTAGATTGGTTGTCCATATACAGCAGGTTGAGGAAGAAAAGAAGAAGTAGGCGGAGATAGTGGAGAGATAGAGTAAGAAATTTAAATTTTCTGGTGGAGTGGTGGCCTATGCTTCTAGGCAGTTGAAAGTCTATGAGAAGAACTACCCTACTCATGAATTGGAGTTGTTAACTGTGGTACTTGTGTTGAAAATCTGACATCACTATCTCTATAGGGTTCATATGGTTACCTTTTCTAATCATAAGAGCCTGCAATATGTGTTCACTCAGAAAGCGCTTAATCTCAGGAAAAAGAGGTGGCTTGAGCTGCTGAAGGACTATGACATGAGTATCCATTACCACCCAGGTAAAGCTAACATAGTTGCTGATGCTCTTAGCAGGTTATCCATGGAAAGTCTAGCTCATGTGGATGAGGATAAGCGGGAATTTGTGAGGGAAATTCACCATTTAGTTAACCTTTGAGTTTAGTTTTTAGACTCTGAGGATGGTGGTGTATTTGTTCATCAAGTTGTGCAATCATCTCTTGCTGTTGAGATAAAGGAGAAGTATGTAATAGATTCTGTCTTGATAAAGATTAAGGGAGATGTGGGTCAGCAGAAGGTTGTAGCTTTTGTGATTAGTGGCGATGTATCTTAAGGTACCAAGGTAGTTTATGTGTTTCTGACGTAGATGGATTACGAGGAAGGATTTTGGCTGAAGGTCATGGATCGCATTATACTATTTATCCTAGTTAGACGAAAATATATCATGATCTTAAGGAGATTTATTGGTGGAATAATATGAAGTGGGATGTGGCCAGTTTTGTGGCTAAGTGTATGTTGTGTAAATCAGTGAAGGTTGAACACTTGAGACCCGGAGGGTTGTATCAAGAAATTGAGATGCCTTTGTGGAAGTGGAAAGTGATTAATATGGATTCGTTATTGATCTTCCTCGATCTCGAAATCAATTCAATTCGATTTGGGTCATCATGGATAAGATGACTGTAACGCCCCAAAAAATGGGTCCCCAAGCGTCACATGGTGCTTGAGGCTACGAGTAGCCCCAAGCTAACCCTTTGAGCCATTTTCATTCAGTTCAACACAAATCAACGGGGTTTCCATAAATAACCCTCAAATATCAACAGAGTAATCATCATCTAAGAATAAAAGAATTTCAGAAAGATAACAAAATAAGACTTATTAGTCAACTCCCAACATCTATATTAGTCTGACAAGCCTCTAAGAAAATCAATAAAACCAGAGAGCCATTGAGACATGCCCCAACTGACTCATACTCAGTTATAAAATGTAAACGATTCCATGAAACCAACATCAGAAATCACGTCCTCAGAACATGAGGACTCACCACAACAGAGGATGTAGAATAGCGTGCCCGAAGAATCACTGTCGAACCTTGAACTGAGCACCTGAACCTACATTCCGAGAAAATGCAGCCCACATCCGAAGATGTGGGTCAGTACCATGGAAAGGAACCGAGTATATGGGGGTGTATGCAGTTGTATAAACATCATCATCATAAATATTTATAAGAAATATGCAGGATGTATGAAAGACTCACATAGCCCGAAGAAAATCATCTGTAACGCCCCGAAAAATGGGTCCTGGAGCATCACACGGTGCTTGAGGCTACGAGTAGCCCCAAGCTAACCCTTTGAGCCATTTTCATTCAGTTCAACACAAATCAACGGGGTTTCCATAAATAACCCTCAAATATCAACAGAGTAATCATTATCCAAGAATAAAAGAATTTCATAAAGATAATAAAATACGACTTATTAGTCAACTCCCAACATCTATACTAGTCTGACAAGCCTCTAAGAAAATCAATAAAACCAGCGAGCCATTGAGACATGCCCCAACTGACTCATACTCAGTTGTCAAATGTAAAAAATTATGTGAAACCAAGATCAGACATCATGTCCTCGAAACATGAGGACTCACCACAACAGAGGATGTAGAACAACGTGCCTGAAGAATTACTGTCGAACCTGGAACTGAGAACCTGAACCTACATTCCGAGAAAATGCAGCCCACATCCAAAGATGTGGGTCAGTACCGTGGAAAGGAACCGAGTATATAGGGGTGTATGCAGTTGTACAAACATCATCATCATAAATATTTATAAGAAATATGCAGGATGTATGAAAGACTCACATAACTCGAAGAAAATCATCATAATCATGAGAGGATGAAATAATTACAATAACACATGTGAGTCATCATATAATTTGTCAATCACTTTCAGTTCATCAAGAATATCAATTCTCATAATGTAAATATTATTTAAATCTTTCAAAAGAATAACTTTCACAATTCCACTTTCAAATCACTTCACCATTCACCATAGACACAAGGAAACACACACACACTGGGAGATCCTATAACCGACATAAACCATCTGAGCTACATGGAGTCCAACGTACAACCCACGTTGGGGAGAGCTGTCCTATCCTTGCCATCGGAATAGGACTATCGATATCAAATCCACACAAACTAGTGATCACTATATAAATCAGCCTTAGGCTCACTCCTACGGGGGCATGTAGTTCTAGGAAAGTAAGGTCGCTTTATACCTCCCACTCGGTGCTAAAGATTTTTTCCGGACTTAGCTTAGATCATTTCAAATACAATCCACAACAAAATAATTTCAGTAATATATAAATATACATCGGGAGCCATCATGCTTCCCATCTATCAAAATCAACCACGTTGTGGATTTCTTTTACACTCGAGTTCAAAACAAATCCATTAAGACCAAAAGGTCAAATCATTCAAAATATCTCAAATATTCAACATCAACGTGCTTATAACACACAATTTTAAAAAAAAAAACACAATTTCCAATGGGGATTCACGACCCAAATATCAAAATCATGATAAATATCATTCAAGATTCATGCTTTATATCTCCACACATGTAAATTCATCTTTCAAAATCATAAACATCAAGATTTCATAATAATCATCATAAGATATGGGTTCATGCTTCAAATTTGTAAAAATCAAATAAAAATCATGCCTTTGTAAAGAAAATTACTTTTGAGCACAAGAACGAAAGACAGTTCTTGTTGAAAAACCCCACATACCTTGAATGATAAACTTTAGATCGATACTCGTTTTGAGATGTTAATCGTGCCTTTGAATGATGGTTCTTGGAGTTCTTGAACTAGAAACTTGGAATCTTGAATAAATTTGCAGAATTAATGGTGAACTTTGGAGGTTCTTGAAGTTGGATGTAGGAGCTTAGGATTTTCTTTTTGAGAGAATTTGATGAAATATAACATATAATGCTTCTAATAGGAGTTAACATAGGGTTTGGATGGGTTTTGGGTGAGGAGGAATGACCAAAACGCCCCTAAAAATCAAATAATTCTCGAATCTGTCCTTTGGTGGACTGTTTTGATAGTCTGAAGTAGATCAACCATAAAGTTTTACTTAGTTATACAAATTGGATGAAACCAATTTCATTAGAAAGAGGACTCTCATATATTTCCGTTAATATATAGTATCTCACCCAGATCATTGTGTACAAGGAGTTATGATCGTTTGAAGTTGACCCAAAAATTTGCTTTTGATAGGCTGAAGTAGATCGACCATAACTTTTTGTTCCGATAGACAAATTAGATGAAACCAATTTCATTGGAAAGAGGACTCGCAGAGATTTTCGTTGATATATAGTAGATTACCCAGATTATTATGTACAAGGAGTTATGATCATTTAAAGTTGGAGCAAAAATACGCCAGGCCTCAGTACTTTTTTCTGCATGTTTTACTGTTCACTACTATTCACGGTTCGATCAGAATGTTCATAACTCGTCGCTCGGGTGTCCGTTTTGGATGATCCACATATCGTTGGAAAGCTTATTCGATACTCTACGTAATGGTGGGTCTTAATGTAAGGCATTCAGCATGGAAAAGTTATAATTTATTCTAGAAGATAGAACCCAACACGTTTACGCACAAAATTTCAATAAAAATTTTTTCGGGGTATTACATCATCCCCCCTTGGAAACATTCATCCTCGAATGATGCTAGACATGCCAAGATTAGATAGGGAATAGAGCATACAGCTGAAACCATTCGTTAGACTCATCACCACATCGTTTCTCACTCCGAATGCAACATAGAATGCATAATTTCAAGAAACTACAGCTGAACACATAATAAATGACAGCTGAACTGCTGCATCTTTTTTCAAAAGTGCATGATTTAGGAAAGAACGGTACCTTCGATTTGATCGGAGTTCGTGGAAAATAGGTGCGGGTACTTGGATCGCATATCCGCCTCAGCTTCCCAAGTTGCACCCTCAACAGATTGGTTTTGCCACAACACCTTGACCAAGGGAACTTCTTTGTTCCTTAGTCTTCGGACACTGAAATCAAGAATCTCAACAAGAATCTCATCAAAAGAAAGATTTTCTTGAATGTCAGCACTCACAGAGGAATCCACTACCACAGCATCGCTAATATGCTTTCTAAGCATGGAGACATGGAATATTGGATGAACAGAAGACAACTCCGAAGGGAACTCGACCTCATAAGCTACCTTACCAACACACCTAAGAATTTTGTAAGGACCAACATAACGGGGACTAAGCTTCCCCTTCTTTTCGAATCTCTTCACCCCCCTCATGGGTAAAATTTTCATATATGCTAGGTCACCAACTTCAAACTCAAGGTCTCTCCTTCTAACATCCGCATATGACTTTTGATGACTCTGCGCAGTTTTCAACCTAATCAACTTAACTTTTTTCGTAGCCTCAAATACCGAATCAAGGCCACTCACAGCCACTTCACCCATCTCGAACCAACCTATGGGTGATCTACACTTCCTCCCATATAAGGCTTCAAACGGAGCCATGCCAATACTAGAGTGGAAACTGTTATTGTAAGCAAACTCTATGAACGGTAAGTAATCATCCCAACTTCCCTTAAAGTCAAGTGCACAAGCTCTCAACATATCCTCTAAGGTGTGGATGGTCCGCTCAGCCTGACCATCGTTCAGCGGATGAAAAGCAGAATTCAAAAGCACTTGGGTACCAAGACCCTTCTGAAAAGCTTTCAAAAATTGCAAAGTGAATTGAGTACCCCAATCCGAAATGATAGACAAGGGAACTCCATGCAGTCTGGTTAGCCCTCGGATATACAATCTAGCGTGATCCTCAGCAGTACATAAAGTATGAACAGGCAAGAAATGAGCAGACTTAGTCAACCTATCAACCACAACCCAAATAGAATCATGATGGCGTCGGGAAGGAGGTAAACCAATCATGAAGTCCATATTTATCTCTTCCCACTTCCAGGTGGGAATACTAAACTCTTGTATCATACCACTAGGTCTTTGGTGTTCAACCTTAACCTGTTGGAATGTTGCACACTTAGTTACAAATGCTGCTATATCTTTCTTCATGCCACTCCACCAATAGATTTCCCACAAGTCTCGATACATCTTGGTGGCACCAGGATGAATAGAATATCACGCCCCATGCATTTCAGCCATAATCCTTTGTCTCAGATCATCAACATTCAGGACACACAATCTACCCTGCAATCTCAACACACCATCTCCCTCTTGGGAGAAAACCTCTACTTTTTGGTCCTTGACTGACTCCTTCAGTCTGACCAAACTAGCATCTAAGTATTGCTTTTCCTTCACTTCCGAAACCAAGGAGAATTTGGAACTACTCTGAACCTCTATACTACCTTCAGTAGAGTCAAACAACCTAACCCCCAATTTAGCCAAACGATGTACATCACGAGCCAACTCTTTCTTACCTTCTACCACATGCGAAACACTACCCATGGACACTTTACTTAGGGCATCCGCCACAATATTGGCCTTCCCCGAATGGTACAACACACTTATATCATTGTCCTTTAACAATTCTAACCATCATCTCTGCCTAAGATTCTATTCTCTCTGGGTAAACACATACTGCAGACTCTTATGATCAGTGAAAACATCAATATGGACACCATACAAATAGTGTCTCTAGATTTTCAAAGCAAACACAACAGCAGCCAACTCAAGGTCATGGGTGGAGTAATTTTTCTTATAGGGTTTCAACTGTCTAGAAGCATAAGCTATCTCTTTACACTTCTGCACCAATACGCAACCCAACCCAACTCTCGAAGCATCACAGTACACCACAAAACCATCAATACCATCAGGCAAAGTCAAAACAGGGGTTGAAGTGAGTCGAGTCTTGAACTCCTGAAAACTCTTCTCACAAGATTTGGACCACAAAAACTTCAATTTCTTTTGGGTCAACCGAGTCATAGGAGACGCTATAGAGGAGAAACCCTCAACAAAACGGCGGTAATAGCCAGCTAAACTCAAGAAACTTTGGATATCAGTCGGAGAAATAGGTCTAGGCCAATTTCTAACAGCTTCGATCTTTTGGGGATCAACTCTAATACCCTCGGAAGAAATGATATGACCTAGAAAAGCAACTGACCTTAGCCAAAACTCACACTTACTGAACTTGGCAAACAACTTGAGATCTCTAAGGGTTTGCAAGACAGTTTAGAGATGATCAGAATGTTCATCCTCACTACGGGAATATACCAGTATATCATCGATGAACACTATGGAAAACATATCCAGATATGGTCTGAACACTCGATTCATGAGGTCCATAAAAGCTGTTGGGGCATTAGTTAACCTGAAAGACATAACAAGAAACTCAAAATGGCCATAACGAATTCGAAAAGTGGTTTTTGGGGCCGGAACGAAGCTCTATCTTTGAGAAATAACTTGAACCTTGCAATTGGTCAAACAAATCATCTATTCTCGGAAGGGGGTACTTATTTTTTATGGTGACTTTATTCAGCTGGCGGTAATCAATGCACATACGCAAAGAGCCATCTTTCTTTCTCACAAACAACACAGGACCTCCCCAAGGAGAAACACTGGGCCTTATGAAACCCTTATCTAGTAGATCTTTGAGTTTCTCTTTCAACTCCTTAAGTTCTGCAGGGGCCATACGGTAAGGAAGAATAGAAATGGGCTGAGTATCGGGAAGAAGATCAATCCCAAACACTATCTCTCTATCAGGAGGTATCCTTGGGAGATCATCTGAAAAGACATCAGAAAACTCATTGACGACGTTAACAGACTGGAGAGTTAGAGTCTCAGACTTAGTGTCTTTGACTCTAACCAAACGGTAAATATACCCCTCGGAAATAAGCTTTCTAGCTTTAAGGTAAGAGATAAAATGACTCTTGGGTGACACAGAATTCCCAGACCACTCAAACACGGATGCACCCAGAAACTGAAACTTAACCACTCGGGTCCGACAATCAATACAGGCATAAGAAGAATACAGCCAGTCCATACCCAGAATCACATCAAAATCTACCATGTCTAACTCAATCAGATCAGCTAACAAGACTTTATGAAGAATGGTAACAGGACATTTTTTTATATACTTTCTGGGCAACAATCGAATCACCCACTGGGTTAGAAACTAGGATAGGCTCAGAAATAATCTCAGGACTCATTTCAAAATTCACAGCAATCAAAGGTGTAACATATGAGAAACTGGATCCAGGATCTAACAAACTATACACATCAAACTGAAATATACGAAGCATACCAGTAACAAAATCGGGAGAGTCCTCCTGTTCCTGGTGGGACAGTAAAGCATAGAATCTATTCTGGCGCTGTCGCCAGCATTGCTAGAAAAGGCGCCCTGAGCTGGGGCTAGGCGAATCGCTGGAACTGGAGCACTAACCGTCTGAGTCTGAGTCTAAGGGCGATAGTAATGACGTCCTTGTCCATCCTGTGGACAATCTCTAACTCTGTGACCCATGTCACCACACCGGAAACAACCCTTCTTCTCACCCCAACACTCACCCGAATGAGCCCTACCACACTTAGGACACAGAGGATGATTTGGCTTACTGCCAGCACTATACTGGGACCTGGATTCATATGACCTGCTACCTTGCTCCTGCCTACCTCTAGGTACGGGAACACTAGAAGATGATGGTGCTGGCATAGATGAACGATCCTGATACTGAGGGTGACTCCCTCCCTACGATCTAGTCTGACCCTGTCCGTGCTGCTCGAACCTAGCTCTCTTATTTCCTCTCATTCTATCTCTCTCCGTAATCTTGTCTGCCTTAATCTGTTGGGCATGAGTCATCAGCCTAGAAATATTTATCTCACTATTCAGCATAGCAAACCTACACTCCTTAACCACATAACTAGACACTCCAGTCACAAAATTACTCATACTAGCCCGATTATCATCCACTAACTCAGGAGCATACTTGGACAACTGACTGAACTTTAGACAGTACTCCCTAACAGTCATAGAGCCCTGTCGCAAGTTCATAAACTCTTTCACGTTTGCCTCTCTCATCTCCAAAGGGAAAAACTTATCAAGGAATACATCCTGGAACTCTTGCCAAGTTGTAGGGCAGCTCCCTCACCTCTACCTCTTCTCCAAGCGACAACTCAGTCATAAGCAAGGTCTTTCAACCTATACGCAGCCAACTCCATACTATGTTCGTCAGATACATGCATCACCTGAGTAATCTTTCGCACCTTCTCTAAAAATAATCGTGGATCCTCATCAGACTTGGACCCATAGAATTTCAGCGAATTCATCCACATGAAGTCACAGATCCTGGCAGCAGCTGAATTACCTCCCAGCTGCTGTGGAGTCGGGGACGGGTTGGCCTAAATATTTGCAGTAAAAGCTTAGGCCAGCGCCTGAAAGGCTGCCCGAAATTCAGCATAAGACACATTTTCATTCAATGGGTCAGCAGTTTGAGGTTGCTGGCCATCATTATTTCTTCTCACTCGATATGGAGGCATATTTCTGAAAGAGGAGAGCATGAATTAATAACAGAGAGAGATACTTTAAGCATGATACACTTCTGAAAGAAAGAATCACACTTTTTCCTAAAACGTCTTGTAGCCTCTTGCTCACAGATGTGGCGCGCTACACACCGATGATCAAGACTCTACTTAACGCGGCTTGTCAGATTCCCTAGGACACCTTAAAACTTTAGGCTCTTATACCAAGTTTGTAACGCCCCAGAAAATGGGTTCCGGAGAGTCACACGGTGCTTGAGGCTATGAGTAGCCCAAGCTAACCCTTTGAGCCATTTTCACTTAGTTCAACACATATCAACGGGGTTTTCATAAATAACCCTCAAATATCAACAGAGTAATTATCATCCAAGAATAAAAGAATTTCAAAAAGATAACAAAATACGACTTATTAGTCAACTCCCAATATCTGTACTAGTCTGACAAGCCTCTAACAAAATTAATAAAACCAACGAGCTATTGAGACATGCCCCAACTGACTCATACTCAGTTATCAAATGTAAACAATTTCGTGAAAACAATATCAGACATCACGTCCTCAGAACGTGAGGACTCACCACAACAGAGGATGTAGAACAGCGTGCCTAAAGAATCACTGTTGAACCTGGAACTGAGCACCTGAACCTACATTCCGAGAAAATGCAGCCCACATCCGAAGATGTGGGTCAGTATCATGTAAAGGAACCGAGTATATGGGGGTGTATGCAGTTGTATAAACATTATCATCATAAATATTTATAAGAAATATGCAGGATGTATGAAAGACTCACATAGCCCGAAGAAAATCATCATAATCATGAGAGGATGAAATAAGTACAATAACACGTGTGAGTCATCATATAATTTGTCAATCACTTTCAGTTCATCAAGAATATCAATTCTTATAATGTAAATATCATTTAAATCTTTCAAAAGAATAACTTTCACAATTCTACTTTCAAATCACTTCACCATTCACCATAGACACAAGGAAACACACACACACTGGGAGATCCTATAACCGACATAGACCATGTGAGCTACATGGAGTCCAACGTACAACCCACGTTGGGGAGAGCCGTCCTTTCCTTGCCATCGGAGTAGGACTATCAATATCAAATCCATACAAACTAGTGATCACTATATAAATAGCCTAAGGCTCACTCCTATGGGGGCATGTAGTTCTAGGGAAGTAAGGTCACTTTATATCTCCCACTCGGTGCTAAAGATTTCTCTCGGACTTAGCTCAGATCATTTCAAAGATAATCCATAATAAAACAATTTCAGTAATATATAAATATACATCGGGAGCCATCATGTTTCCCATCTATCAAAATCAACCACGTTGTGGATTTCCTTCACACTCGAGTTCAAAACAACTCCATTAAGACCAAAAGGTCAAATCATTCAAAATATCTCAAATATTCAACATCAACGTGCTTATAACACACACTTTCTAAAAAAACATAATTTCCAATAAGGATTCACGACCCAAATATCAAAATCATGATAAATATCGTTCAAGATTCATGCTTTATATCTCCACACATGTAAATTCATCTCTCAAAATCATAAACATCAAGATTTCATAATAATCATCATAAGATATGGGTTCATGCTTCAAATTCGTAAAAATCAAATAAAAATCATGCCTTTGTAAAGAAAATTACTTTTAGGACAAGAACGAAAGAGAGTTCTTGTTGAAAAACCCCACATACCTTGAATAATGAACTTTAGATCGATACTCATTTTTGAGATGTTAATCGTGCCTTTGAATGATGGTTCTTGGAGTTCTTGAACTAGGAACTTGGAATCTTGAATAAATTTGCAGAATTAATGGTGAACTTTGGAGGTTCTTGAAGTTGGATGTAGTAGCTTAGGATTTTCTTTTTGAGGCAATTCGATGAAATATAACATATAATGCTTCTAATAGGCTTTAATATAGGGTTTGGACGGATTTTGGGTGAGGGGGAATAACCAAAACGCCCTTAAAAATCAAATAATTCTTGAATCTGTCCTTTGGTGAACTGTTTTGATAGTTGATGTAGATCAACCATAACATTTTTGCCCCGATAGACAAATTGGATGAAACCAATTTCATTGGAAAGAGGACTCGCAGTGCTTTTCGTTGATATATAGTAGATAACCCAGATCATTATGTACAAGGAGCTATGATCGTTTAAAGTTGGAGCAAAAATACGCCAGGCCTCAGTACTTTTTCCTGCATGTTTTACTGTTCACTACTATTCACGGTTCGATCGGAATGTTCATAACTCGTCGCTCGGGTGTCCGTTTTGGATGATCCACATATCATTGGAAATCTTATTCGATACTCTACGTAATGGTGGGTCTTAATGTAAGGCATTCCGCATGGAAAAGTTATAATTTATTCTAGAAGATAGAACCCAACACGTTTATGCACAAAATTTCAACAAAATATTTCCTGGGGTATTACATCATCCCCTCCTTGGAAACATTCATCCTCGGATGACGCTAGACATGACAAGATTAGATAGGGAATAGAGCATACAACTGAAACCATTCGTTAGACTCATCACCACATCGTTTCTCACTTCGAATGCAACATAGAATGCATAAATTCAAGAAGCTACAGCTGAACATATAAGTCATATGCGGGGTAATATTTCTCATGAGGTTTCAACAGTCTAGAAGCATAAGCTATCACCTTACCCTTCTGCATCAATACGCAACCCGACCCAACTCTCGAAGCATCACAGTACACCACAAAACCATCAACACCATCAGGCAAAGTCAAAATAGGGGTTGAAGTGAGTCGAGTTTTTAACTCCTGAAGACTCTTCTCACAAGATTCGGACTACAAGAACTTCACTTTCTTTTGGGTCAACCGAGTCATAGGAGACTCTATAGAGAAGAAACCCTTAACAAAACGACGGTAATAGCCAGCTAAACCTAAGAAACTTTGGATATCAGTCAGAGAAATAGGTCTAGGCCAATTTCTAACAGCTTCGGTCTTTTGGGGATCAACTCTAATACTCTCGGACAAAATGATATGACCTAGAAAAGTAACTGACCTTAGCTAAAACTCACACTTACTAAACTTGACAAATAACTTGTGATCTCTAAGGGTTTGCAATATAGTTCGGAGATGATCAAAATGTTCATCCTCACTACGGGAGTGAACCAGTATATCATCGATGAACACTATGACAAACATATCTAGATATGGTCTAAACACTTGATTCATGAGGTCCATGAAAGCTGTTGGGGCATTAGTTAACCCAAAAGACATAACAAGAAACTCAAAATGGCCATAACGAGTTCGAAAAATGGTTTTCGGGATGTCACACTCCCTAACTTAGAGTTGATGATAGCCAGAACGAAGGTCTATCTTTGAGAAATAACTTGTACCTTGCAATTGGTCAAACAAATCATCTATTCTCGAAAGGGGGTACTTATTTTTTACGGTGACTTTATTCAGTTGGTGGTAATCAATGCACATACGCAAAGAGCCATCTTTCTTTCTTACAAACAACATAGGAGCACCCAAAGAAGAAACAATAGGACTTATGAAACCCTTATCTAGTAGATCTTTGAGTTGCTCTTTCAACTCCTTAAGTTCTGCAGGCGCCTTACGGTAAGGAGGAATATAAATGGGCTGAGTATCGGGAAAAAGATCAATCCCAAACTCTATCTCTCTATCATGAGGTATCCCTGGGAGATCATCCAAAAAAATATCAGAAAACTCATTGACGACGTTAACAGACTGGAGAGTTGGAGTCTCAAACTTAATGTCTTTGACTCTAACCAAATGATAAATACACCCCTTGGAAATAAGCTTTCTAGCTTTGAGGTAAGAGATAAAATGACTTTTGGGTGACACAGAATTCCCAGACCACTCAAACACGGATGCACCCGAAAACTGAAACTTGACTACTCGGGTCCGACAATCAATAGAGGCATAAGAAGAATACATCCATTCCATACCCAGAATCATATCAAAATCTACCATGTCTAACTCAATCAGATCAGCCAACAAGACTCTATGAAGAACGGTAATAGGACACTTTTTATACACTTTCTGGGCAATAATCGAATCACCCACTGGGGTAGAAACTAGGATAGGCTCAGGAATAATCTCAAGACTCATTTCAAAATTCACAGCAATCAAAGGTGTAACATATGAGAAACTGGATCCAGGATCCAACAAAGCATACACATAAAACTGAAATATACGAAGCATACCTGTAACAACATCGGGAGAGTCCTCCTATTCCTGGCGGGACGATAAAGCATAGAATCTATTCTGGCGCTACCCGCCAGCATTGCTAGAAGAGGCGCCCTGATTTGAGGCTGGGCGAGTCGCTGGAACTGGAGCACTAACAGTCTAAGTCTGGGTCTGAGGGCGATAGTCATGACGCCCTTGTCCATCCTGTGGAAAATCTCTAACTCTGTGACCCATGTCACCACACCGGAAACAAACTCTCTTCTCACCCTAACACTCACCCGAATGAGCCCTAACACACTTAGAACACAGAGGATGATTTGGCTTACTGCCAGCACTATACTGGGACCTGGATGCATATGACCTACTACCTTACTACTGCCTACCTCTAGGAACGGGAGCACTAGCAGATGACGGTGCTGGCATAGATGAACGATCCTGATACTGAGGGCAACTCCCTCTCTGCGATCTAGTTTGACCCTGTCCGTGCTGCTTAGACCTAGCTCTCTTATTCCCTCTCATTCTTTCTCTTTCCTTAATCTTGTCTGCCTCAATTTGTTGGGCATGAGTTATCAGCCTAGAAAGATTCATCTCACTATTCAACATAGCATACCTACACTCCTTAACCATATAACTAGACACTCCAATCACAAACTTACTCATACTAGCCCGATTATCAGCCACTAAGCCAGGAGCATACTTGGCCAACTGATTGAACTTTAGACAGTACTCCCTAACAGTCATAGAGCACTATCGCAGGTTCATAAACTCCTCCACCTTTGCCTCCCTCATCTCCGAAGGGAAAAACTTATCCAGGAATGCATCCTTGAACTCTTGTCAAGTTGTAGGGACAACTCCCTCACCTTTACCTTTCCTTCAAGCAATAACCCAGTCATAAGCAAGGTCTTTCAACCTATACGCAGCCAACTCCACACTATGTTCCTCAGATACACGCATCACCTGAGTAATCTTCCGCACCTCCTTTAAAAACAACCGTGGATCCTCATCAGACTTGGACCCATAGAATTCCGGTGGATTCATCCGCATGAAATCACAGATCCTGGAAGCAGCTGAATCACCTCCCGGCTGTTGTGGAGCCGAGGCCGGGTTGGCCTGAATATTTGTAGTAACAGCTTGGGCCAGCACCTGAAAGGCAGCTCAAAATTTAGCATGATACATATTTTCATTCAATGGGTCAGCGGGTTGAGGTTGCTGACCATCATTATTTCTTCTCGCTCAATGTAGAGGCATATTTCTGAAAGAGGAGAGCATGAATCAATAGCAGAGAGAGAAACTTTAAGCATGATAGACTTCTAAAAGAAAGAATCACACTTTTTCCTAAAACGTCTTGTAGCCTCGTGCTCACAGATGTGGCGTACTACACACCGATGATCAAGACTCTACTTAACGCGGCTTGTCAGACTCCTTAGGACACCTTAAAACCTTAGGCTTTGATACCAAGTTTGTAACACCCCGAAAAATGGGTCCCAAAGCATCACACGGTGCTTGAGGCTATGAGTAGCCCAAGCTAACCCTTTGAGCCATTTTCATTCAGTTCAACACAAATCAACGGGGTTTTCACAAATAACCCTCAAATATCAACAGAGTAATTATCATCCAAGAATAAAAGAATTTCAAAAGGATAATAAAATACGACTTATTAGTCAACTCCCAACATCTGTACTAGTCTGACAAACCTCTAAGAAAATTAATAAAACCAACGAGCTATTAAGACATGCCCCAACTGACTTATACTCAGTTGTCAAATGTAAATGATTCCATGAAACCAACATCAGACATCACATCCTCGGAACATGAGGACTCACCACAACAGAGGATGTAGAACAGTATGCCCAAAGAATCACTGTCAAACCTAGAACTGAGTACCTGAACCTACATTCAAAGAAAATGTAGCCCACATCCAAAGATGTGGGTCAGTACCATGTAAAGAAACCGAGTATATAGGGGTGTATGCAGTTGTATAAACATTATCATCATAAATATTTATAAGAAATATGTCGGATGTATGAAAGACTCACATAGCCCAAAAAAATCATCATAATTATGAGAGGATGAAATAAGTATAATAACACATGTGAGTCATCATATAATTTGTCAATCACTTTCAGTTCATCAAGAATATCAATTCTCATAATGTAAATATCATTTAAATCTTTCGAAAGAATAACTTTCACAATTCCACTTTCAAATCACTTCACCATTCACCATAGACATAAGAAAATACACACATACTGGGAAATCCTATAATTGACATAAACCATGTGAGCTACTTGGAGTCCAACGTACAACCCACATTGGGGAGAGTCATCCTATCCTTGCCATCGGAGTAGGACTATCGATATCAAATCCACACAAACTAGTGATCACTATATAAATCAGCCTCAGGTTCACTCCTATAGGGGCACGTAGTTCTAGGGAAGTAAGGTCGCTTTATACCTCCCACTCAGTGCTAAATATTTCTCCTAGACTTAGCTCAGATCATTTCAAAGACAATCCACAACAAAACAATTTCATTAATATATAAATATACATCGGGAGCCATCATGCTTCCCATCTATCAAAATCAACCACGTTGTGGATTTCCTTCACACTCGAGTTCAAAACAACTCCAATAAGACCAAAAGGTCAAATCATTCAAAATATCTCAAATATTCAACATCAATGTGCTTATAACACACACTTTCTCAAAAAAATACAATTTCCAATGGGGATTCACGACCAAAATATCAAAATCATGATAAATATCATTCAAGATTCATGCTTTATATCTCAACAGATGTAAATTCATCTTTCAAAATTATAAACATCAAGATTTCATAATAATCATCATAAGATATGGGTTCATGCTTCAAATTCATAAAAATCAAATAAAAATCATGCCTTTGTAAAGAAAATTACTTTTGGGCACAAGAACAAAAGAGAGTTCTTGTTGAAAAACCCCACATATCTTGAATGATGAACTTTAGATCGATACTTATTTTTGAAATGTTAATCGTCCCTTTGAATGATGGTTCTTGGAGTTCTTGAACTAGGAACTTGGAATCTTGAATAATTTTGTAGAATTAATGGTGAACTTTGGAGGTTCTTGAAGTTGGATGTAGGAGCTTAGGGTTTTCTTTTTGAGGGAATTTGATAAAATATAACATATAATGCTTCTAATATGCTTTATAATAGGGTTTGGATGGATTTTGGGTGAGGGGGGATGACCAAAATGCCCCTAAAAATTAAATAATTCTCGAATCTATCCTTTGATGGACTGTTTTGATAGTTTAAAGTAGATTAATCATAACATTTTTGCTTTGATAGATAAATTGGATGAAACCAATTTCATTGGAAAGAGGACTCGCAGAGCTTTCCATTGATATACAGTAGATCACCCAGATCATTATGTACAAGAAGTTATGATCGTTTAAAGTTAGAGCAAAAATATGTCAGGCCTCAGTACTTTTTTCTGCACATTTTACTGTTTACTACTATTCATGGTTCGATCGAAATGTTCATAACTCGTCGCTCGGGTGTCCGTTTTGGATGATCCATATATCGTTGGAAAGCTTATTCGATACTCTACATAATTGTGGGTCTTAATCTAAGACATTCCATACAAAAAAGTTATAATTCATTCTAGAAGATAGAACCCAACACGTTTACACACAAAATTTCCCGGGGTATTACAATGACTAAGTCTGCTCACTTTCTACTAGCGAGACTAATTTTTCAGCTGAGGATTATACCAAGTTATTTCTTGGGGAGATTGTGAAGTTGCATGGTGATCCGGTTTCTACCATTCCAAATCTTGGTACTACATTTTTATCTTACTATTGGCGATCGTTTCAGAGAGGTTTGGGAATAAAGGCGAGCCTTAGTACTTCTTTCCATCTGCAGTCAGATGGGCAAGCGAAAAAGACCATTTATATGTTGGAAGATATGATTAGAGCTTGTGTGATTGACTATGGCGGTAGTTGGGTTGATCATTTTCCTCTTATAGAGTTTCCGTATAATAATAACTACCACTCTAATATTGGGATTGCTCCGTTTGAGGCCTTGTATAGTAGGAGGTGTCGTTCTTCTATTGGGTGGTGTGAAGTTGGTGAAAATGAGTTGTTTGGCCCTGACTTAGTTTACCAGGCCATAGAAAAGGTGAGATTGATTCGGGATAGGCTCAAGACTGCCCAAAGTTGTCAAAAGTCCTATGCAAATATGAGGCATAAAGAATTATAGTTTGCGGTGGGTGATTGGTTGTTCTTGAAGGTTTCTTCCATGAAGGGAGTGATGCGATATGGTAAAAAGAGAAAGCTCAGTCCCCGTTATGTTAGTCCAATCTTGGTTTTAAAGAGGGTTGGTAGTGTTGCATATGAGTTAGATTTGCATTCTTATTTTAGTTTCATTCATTCGGTATTTCATGTCTCAATGTTGAGAAAGTCCGTGGGTGATCCTTCGACGATTATCCTTATGGAGGGGTTGGATATTTCAGATTCCCCTTCTTATGAGAAATTCATGATTGAAATCTTGAATTGGCAAGTTCGTAGGTTGCGAACGAAGGACTTGGCTTCGGTAAAGGTTCTTTAGAAGAACCACAAGGTTGAAGAGTTCACTTGGGAAGCTGAAGAGGACATGAAGTCCAAGTATCCGTTCTTGTTCCCCATTTTGGATATTCATTCTTAAGGTATGTTTTATTCTTAACATCCCTATTTTCTGACTTTGTTAAAGAAAATTGTGATTCCTTGATATCTTTATTTTCTGACTTTGTTAAAGGGAACTATGGTGGTTAGTAGTGGTAAATCGTGCTTCCAATTACCTTGACCCATCATTCGAGGAGGAATGATCCAAGTGGGGGAGAATTAAAATACCCCAAATTTTAGCCCTTGCAAAATTATTGAGCTTTGAGCTCACTGCCTTGGTCACGACTCGTGGTGACGAGTCATGAGGTATGGTTACGGGTCATAGGGGCCCCGGTCGTAACCAAAATAGAAATTAATTGGCTAAGTTCTACTCTGAGTACTAGTTGCTCACAAAGAGTCGTAAGGATATGTTACGAGTTGTAGGTTCAAACCATAGGGTGTCCAATGTTCAACCCATTTGGGTTCTATTTTAGAAACAACTAGGCCCTACGAGTCATACGGTCTTGATACGAGTTCTTGTCACGACTCGAGGCTACCCCTAGTTGTAACATGGTGCATAGAATCACAAGTGATCCCAAGCAAACTCGTGAACTGGCATGATACTTGAGCATATGAATTAAATTATTTATATAAGCTAAATTTGCTGAACGGAAGCATAATCGTAAGAAAATCTGAATACATGTGATACTAAAAAATTTTACAACACAATAAATTTGAAGGAAGAGCTTAAATATTTGAGTGACTCTGACTAACTGTCTATAAAGCCTCTACTATACTGACTGTAGGTGGATAGGACATGCCTCCAACTACCATAAATTAATATATACGAATAATAACAACATAGTACATGTACTACAATTGACTGGAGTCCCCGAAACAAGAGAACTCATCACCTGCTGGCTGGAAGCTGCGAACTAGTTGATTATGATGTGTGGGCTACAACTAGTACCTATACTATGAGACAATGTAGCACATAGACATATATATGGATCAGTACTTTGGAATGTACTGAGTAAGAATGTGTGAGGGGAGGGGTGAATGAAATAAGTAAAACTGAATAGATACATAATCATAAAACATGCATGCTAAGAGCAAGTAGACTCACCAAGAGACTGAAATCAACTGAAATCTGAAGTATCTTAAAACATGAGTACAAACATAATCTGATAAGATGGTGAATCACTACACTTAGTTTCTTAACTCTTTACTTTTGTAGAATAAGTAGAACTGAAGCTAGGAAGCAGTAAAAACATTTATACTATATGCAAATCTCATGTAAATCTAAACATATTGTAATACTGAATTAAGGGTCATGTATGGATACCGAGCATAAAAACATGAACATGTAAAACTGAGAATGCATAACCAAGTAAAGCATGTACTGAATAATCTGAATAACTAATATTTGCATAACTGAAAATCTGATTACTTAGTTAAGCAAACCTGAACTTGTATAGACTGAGTACTGACTGAAACTATGGGAGCTATCATGTAACCGACATGCACCAATCTGAGCTAATTGGGTTCCCACCTGTAACCCCTATTTGAAGAGTGTCAGTACTTCGCCACGGGTAATAACACATGGTTGTGTAGATCTACTAAACTAGTGTCCCGAAGGACTAGGGAGTCACCCTCTACTGGCAGGTGCCCCTAAAAGAGTGTACACACTCTACTGGCAGGAAGACCTCTCATACCTATGCTGGATACGTAGTTTTGGAACTCAAGGACCGATATTATAGGTCACACCCTCTACTGGTAGGTGAGACCCCATCCCTGGATTCACTCGGTTCTAAATCCTACTCCCAACTGAATGACACTGGTATTATTATGGGTCTTATATGATGTGGTACTGTACTGATAAGTAATCAACATGAATATGGTAGTATGAATAAAATAATAAAACATGGTTTGTCTGACTTGTAACTTGAAAATAGAAACATGTAAAACCACATAGGTATCGGGTGTTCAAAACCCTCCAACACTGAATGATCACAAGACCCAAAACATATAGCATTTCAATAATTGAGTGGAATACATGAACATGAGGATGAGTTAAACTTGAGAAAATAACATGTTCACATGGATTACTGCATGAATTTGATGGTTAGTATGAAATCAATTGAGTATAACATGGATTCTTGAAATTTTAGAACATTAAATAGCTTAATTTACTTGGGAACACATATGGACATGGCATGAATTCAAATTAAAATAAAAGCATGGGTTAAATTCATCTTGAACATGCATAAATTCATACTTTAAACCAAAAAGAGCGTTTTTGGGCTCAATGGGTGAACCAAAACCATTGATGAATACCCTACATACCTTAATTGAATGAATTATTGAAGAAATCTTATATTTGGAACTTAAATCCTTGTGTTCTTGAGAGAAAAAGGTTGAACTTTTTTCTTGGGAAAGGGGAAGGATTTCTAGTGAGAAATTTTGAGGTAATGGGCAAATAATGCCCCTTGGAATGTTAAGAATCATGTTTTGGACGATCGAGGTTGAGGGGAAAGGATCCAATTGCCCCTTGTCCTCTTTTTTCCATTGGAATGGCCTTTGCGACATAACCCCTAGTTCGGTGGAATAGCCCTCGCGGTGCGGGGCTATTGCGAGCCCTTACTGTTTCTCACGAAAATAGTCATAATTTTTTGCTCGGGTAACCTATTAAGGTAAAATTAGTATCATTGGAAAGATAATTCAATTATATATAATTTGATGGATCTTGAGATAAAAAATTCCATACATATAAAAATTTATATGCGTTCAAATTTGACCCTTATAGAATTGAATGCCAAAATTTAGCCGAATCAAAGGCTCTTAGCTCAAATTTTCTCTAAGTGATTCCTATGAATATTTTTTTATCTCAAATCATTATTAACACTAGGATAATTATAATGACACATATGTTTAAATATAAATCATGGTGTTAGAGTTTACATATAAAGGAACAACGGTTCAAAGTCTATCTAAAAAATACGGGGTGTTATAGTGCTAGTCCTGAGTCATAAGGTGAACAGAGTATAGGGGTACTAATCACTTTCTTAGTTACAACTCGTGGTCATGATTCATAAGGTGTGGTTATGAGTCAAAGGGTTGACTCGTAGTCAAAGGTGGACCTTTCTCAATTTTTAAGTTGAGGGCATTCTGAATATTTCCTATCTTACCCAACTTACAACACACATCTTATAGATTTTTTAGGGTATATTTAGCCCTCATAAACACATCAAATAACCTCTCAAAAACTCCCAAATCCTCATGGTCAAGAACACTTAGGGTTTTCATCAAGCTAATCAATTGAGGCTTTCAAGTGTGATTTCTCTCCGTACTTCTTGCTGATTAAGGCATGTTAATCTTCCCTTATTATTATTTTATTAAAATCATATGTTTAAAGATATAGCTTTCATAGTATTGTTATGGTTTTGAAACAAGGGTTGTGGGGTTTTGAAAGCTTAATGTTGAACAATGTTTTCCCATGATTTGATTTTGATTATTCATGCTTTAAATATAGTTTTAAGCATGTGGGTGTATGGGTATGGTGATTGAACTTGGAAATTGTGATTTCTTAAACTTGTGAATATCGAAGTGGTTATGACCCTAACCCTGTATTGTGAAACTGGCTTTTAGTTATGAGAAATGTGGGAATTTGAACTGTTGTATTATGGTGTTAAATTAAACCCTATGGAATCGTGTTTCACAAACTATTGCTTTAATGAACTAAAGGAGGTGGAGGTATTCCTCCAAATTAATTTTATGAACTAAATGGGGGCGTGGCATTTCCCAGGTTAAACATGATTGTTATGGCATGGAGTTAGACTTGCAAGTGAAAGGTATGGCAATACCCGTGTATGCCTTAACGGTTGGTTTATTAATCAATAATTGGGATTATGTGCAACTTATTTTAAATTGGGCTTAATGGGGGTTATGTAGAGATGTCGTGAAGGTGTGGGTCTTGGATGACTTATACTAAAAACTCGTGTTTACCAACATGAGGTTTGGTTTTGATGATCTGTGTGCATGAGTCATATTTGATATATTTTGGGACTGCTAATTGCTTGGATGGCTTAGCTTTTCCACAGATTTTCTCTGGTACGTGTGGCCAACACGCATTGTGGCTCTTTCAATAGGGGGAGTTGAACCCAATAGCCCATGGTCGCCTATTATGACGGTTGAACTACATAGTTCAGGATAAAAGTTTTACTTCATGATTAAAATTATTTCCTATCCCGGCATGAGATATACATATGTAATTGCATATGGTTATGTGCATTAGTTTGACTTGGTTTTGAATTGATGGCATTACTTTATCTTTATCCCTGAGTACATACTAGTATTTACCCCATTAACCATCTCTGAATATTACATCCCACCGTGATGTAGGCACTGGAGCAACTTCTACTTTTTCTAAGCAGAGTTAGGTGGATTAGCTCAGTTTATTGGTCTTTGGTGGTGAAGTGGTGAGCTTTCATTCTTTTGGAAGACATAGTCATTTCATTAGTTTTTTTAAATAATTTAGAATTGAAGAGTTCACATTAATATTATCATTGTGATTGTCATTGTCAGAGTCGGGGGCATGTCCCAACATTTTATAGGTACTCATTTGGTATAGGGTTTGTTTGGACTACTTTGGATAGTGGTGGTATAGTATGGTTTGGTTGGATGGTTTGGTTTGGTTGGTTTGGTTATAGACATATCCTAAACTTGATAAATTTTGATTCTCTTATCTTGTTATATATTCGGAATTCATCTGACATGGGTTGTATGGTGGTTGGCTGCTTGGGTATTGGGGGTGGCCTCCGGTCCTTATTGTACTTGAGATACCCAACACGACCAGGCCTGGGTTTGGATCGTGTCACCTAACTTATTCCAACAGAAGCTGTAAAGATGGTAAATAATAAACGCGATAGTTTTATGCGAAAAACACCCAACTCACAAATGATGTAAAAAACCATGACTTGTACCTCTACAGAATTTAACCCCAACTTCACTAAACACAATGAGCCTCTCAACAAAAAATTACAAACTCTGTAATCTAAGAAATTATAAACTCTAATTCCTAATGTTCAACAATCTCTCTATACTGTTGAAACCCACTTAAAGTTTCCCTACTTGAAAATCAGATTACGCAACTCTAGCAACCCTAGGAACTAACTCTAATTCCTAAAAATGCACAAACTTCCCAAGGTGTATGTTCTCAAGTCTTTGAGTTATCCCAACTCGAAGACTAAACTCCAAAACTAGTTTATAACATAGTGACATTAAGAAAGCATGAAAATTACAACTCAATAAACATCGTAATACATATTAACTCGAATAGAAGACTGTTAGACACATGGATGAAACAGGTTCTTCAATTTGGTTCTCTGTATTAGGCTGCACTTCAATAGCCACGTAGAACACTTTCAAATATTGTTCTTACTTATTTTTTCGTGTTCTCCCTTTTTTCCTCTCAGTATTTGTGCATAAATTTTGTTTAGTCCTTGAATATTTATACCTTCTATTGATCTTCACAACTAAGTAGACTTTTAACTCCACAAGGACTCCCACGCTTCTTGGACTTTCTTCTTGAGTATTGTAGTCAAACACTAACTCTTCTTTTCATCACATGATGATATCCTAATGTTTATCTAAAGTAACAAACTTTTTTCCTTTATTTTTGCGCATATGATTTATCCACAAAAAGTCCTCTTGCAAGCTGAATTCTTTGAATTCTTTTGAAGCAGTCTTTCATGAACTAGCTACGCTTACTTATTCCATGGCCTCTTGTCAATCATCAAAACTTCACAAGTATTAACATAAATAAAATAAAATTAGAACTCCCCAATTAAACAAAAGAGTCAAAGAAGCTTGTTAGAAGTTGGAATCTCTTAATTAAAATCAATAGATGAGATCAACTTAATTAATTATGATCTTAACTATTTGTTATGAAACTGATTTCGTGATTATGCCAGATGCTGAACAACTTAAAATTTCATAAATAATGTAGATGTATCATTTGAACTATTATTATTTTTATTAATTATTGGCTAAGAGAATGAATGTGATCAAACAACCACATTAGACTGTTATTTATTCTTTAATCAAACAAGCTACATTTCATGCTTGACTATTAATTATTAGAGATTCTTTAATTCTAGTATTATTGTTTAAAATATTTCGTGTCAAAAGGAAAATTTTCAACGAGTTTCAAAGTAAAGGTCCTCTCAATGTTTAAAATTGTGATAGAATTGATCAGTAAAATTTGTTTTTAAAAACAAAAAAAATTAAATAATTAACCTAAACAATCATCCAATCGAGCACTTAAATAAGAATATTAATCGAATATATATATATATATATATATATATATATAAATTATACAATCGTGTATATAGAATTATGCCAATATGAGTAAGTCAAGCATCTTTATGGCAGGTATTACTGAGGCAGTTAAGGATCAAATTCTGGAGAGAACAGGCTTTATTGAAGGCAAATTTCCTATAAGCTACCTTGGATTGCCTTTGTTATCAAAGAAATGGAGAAAATTGGAGTGTCAACAGCTAGTGGATAAAATTACTTCTAGAATTACTAAGACCTATGCTAAACAGTTGTCTTATGTAGGTAGATTCAAGTGATTAACTCAGTCTTTTATGCAATATTCAACTTCTGGGGATCAATTTTCATCCTTCCTCAAAGCATACTGAAAGAAGTGGATCGGAAGTGTAGGGAATACTTATGGGGGTCTACAACTATGGACGGAAAGTATCACTTGTAGCTTAGGAAGAAATATGTCATACAAAGAAAACTGTTGGTTTGAATGTGAAAAATTACAGATTATGGAATATAGCATCAGTTGGTAAAATACTATGACAATTGATAGTTAACAAGGAATCAATTTGGGTGGTGAAGTGGGTACACGAGTTGTATATGAAGGAGAATGAAGATACTTGGACACATAAAAGTACCTTCTGACTGCAGTTGGTACTGGAGGAAAATTCATTCTCTCAAAGCTAAAATGCAGACATGGTATGTTAATGGCAAATATCAGTTGCAAGGAAAAGGGATTCACTCAGTTACTCGAAGCTACTTGGAGATGCTAAAAACACAAAGAAGGCTTCCAATCGTTGAACTCATCTGGACTGCAGTGACACAACCAAAGCAAAAAGTGATTGTTTAGGTTGCAACTTAAAATAGGTTACTCACTAAAGCTAGAGTGCAGATATTAAACATCCCCATTGCTGATGAGCATTGTTGTTTGTGTGATATTTAAGTGCAGGAGACAATAAATCATTTATTTTGGCATTGTGACTGGTTTAAAGAGGATAAACAAGTAATAGAACAATGACAGGCATCATAATTTAGGTTGAGTAAGTAAAGAGAGTCTTACTAGCTATAAACGACGAAGATGTAATAAGTTTATGAAGGAGGTGTTAGTTGCTATTTGGAGAGATGTTTACTATACTACATGGACAGCACAAAATTATAAGCAATTCAGTGGGATATTAATCAAACCAACAAAAACAATGTTACAAATTAAGATTGATTTTCTTATTAAATTATAATCATTTGTAGGTTCAAAGAAAGCTCATAGTAGTAGGAACTTTTTGTATAGTATACAGAATTAGTTGTTGCTTGTTTTGCTGTTGAGTGAGGCCTGATTCCAAGCAACGCACAAAAACCTTCACCATGAATACCTTTTCCCCCCAAGACTTCAAGAAGATGATAGATATGGACGTGTGGTACGTGGACAGAATAAGTTTACTTTTCCTAACCTAGTCTTCTAATCTACTTCATGAAGAAGAAGCCATGCAATAAATGTGTCATTTGTTGCAACGGTTGTGTATTCTAGTGCAACTGGTGGTGGTTTTGTTACAATAGATTACCTATTTGTTGCATAAGTTGCATTAGATAAGTAGTTTGTTAACAGATTCAGATAACTCTGTGCAACATATGGTCCATCTGTTGCATCTTTCCACCTTGATTTTATTTTTTAAAATTACTAACCTATTTAAAAATTATATTCTTATATCACGGTGTGGTACCCGATCCAACATATACATATCTGTATCGGCGTGGTACCCGATCCAACATGTACATATCTGTACCAGCGTGGTACTCGACCCAACATATACATATCCGTACCGATGTGGTACCTGATCCAACATATACATATCTGTACCGGCGTGATACCCGATCCAACATATACATATCCATATCAGTGTGGTACCCGATCCAATATATACATATCCGTATCGACGTGGTACCCGATCCAACATATAGATATCCGTACCAGCGCGGTACCCGATCCCTCCATAAACAAGTATTATCAATATCAAATTTAGACAATCTCACAGCATACAACAACGTACCAAGTTTACAAGTACACTAAAAGTCATAAGATAATTCTGTCAAGTAAATTTCCATAGTCACTTATACATGCATCAACAATTTCAAGCATGTCTGAATACCAATCAACAAGTATTCATAGAATTACTTTACGGAGTTACCATTATCAAACAAGCCACTCATAGGACAATTCAATAAATCATCATTATCAACAATTTAGCCTCTCATGGGCATCCAATAGATATGGTGTTTTTATCAATATCAAAACAAGAATATCATTAAATAAATCACAATTCAATTCTTACACTTACAAGTCACTATTGGAGCCATAATTACTCATTAATTACTAAAAATATCATTACCTTCTTAAATACTGCAACTTGGGTTCTAACATCACCACCTATAACTAGCACATTAACGCGTATCTTATCTTCTACCTTTTTCCACATAATACAACCATCACACTAATTCAAGTCATCTATCCCTTAGATATTACTATGCTTATCAATATTCGATCTTAGCATAATTCTCCTCATCATATTATTGCACAATACATACAACTTAATACCATTACAATTCAACTAGGTTCATCACTAGAACAACTAAAAAAATAACATCATGTTCATATATTACATTTACAATAATCTCTTTTTCAGCACATAACACATAATATCATAAATATCACATAATCAATCAATAATATAGTTTTTGGGATTAAAATTAAGGACTCGTATCTTTATCCACCTCAACTCCATGCCCGCAGGCCTAGACATGCTTTCTCTCATCAATTCTAAATTATGAAAATATAAAATAACATAATCTTATACTCATTAAACCTAGCCTACCTGGACGCCAAGATTTTGGAAGAAACAAGCTGCAACAAAGATGCTCTTTCCTTTCCTTCATGTTTTGAATAATCAATCATCTAAAAATCAAGCAATTATAAGAGTAATTAAATATTTACTCTTCAAACAAATATCTTGGGGATTTAAGCCCACTAATTCTACCCTTAATTCAAGGTCTATATCATTCCCCAATGTCAGTTAGCCCTTAATTAGCTCTTTCAAACTTAACCCATCTCCATTAATGGAGTTTTTATGCTAAAAGTCTCATCTTTACTGAATTCAAGGTTCCTAACCATCAAAATTCATAATCTAGTTTATGAAATTCGTGTTAGAAATCTTTAATTCATAGTTTAGAATAAGCTCTAGGTCATATTAAAAACACCCATGCATATTTCCCAAAAGAATTCCACCATTAAAGGTCTTTCTAAGGATTCTAAGATGTTAAAAGATTAAAAGAAGAAGAAAATAATGGAAAAAACTTACCTCAACAAAGGAATTTCACCTTAAGCCATGGAAAATCACCTCTCTAAGGTTTGGGAATGAAATTAGAGGGTTTTGGACTTAAAATATGGCTGAAACTGATTTAAATACAACCAGAAATTTCGCTACAGCAAAATTCCGTTTCATCCTGGACAGTGCTCAGTAAAACAGTCATAACTTTTTACTCCAAATTCAGATTGAGGAACTATTTGTTGAATTGGAAAGAAGACTTAGATATATTTAATTTGATAGGTTATGGGTTTCGTAACTCCTTATATTCTAATAGATATGATCATTTAAATTTGGCCCTAATAAAAACCCATATCTAAACTGTATCGAAAAGTAAGTTTTATACATAACTTTGTGTTACGGATATTGTATGACCTTAATTAATGGATAAAGAAATTTCAAACTAAGTTATTAATATTAGGACTCATGAATAATTAAATTCATCGGGCTTGAGTCTATCTAACACATCCGAAGGCTAAAATCTTCACCGAAAAGTTTAAGGTGACATAATAAATAAAATATTGGCTAATTTGGACCCAAATTAATATTGAGGAATGAATTTATTACGAATAATTTAGTAACGATGAAATGGTTCATTACAACCAGATATCAATTTACCATCCGTTCGTCCCCGAATAGGCATTCAGTGGAGAAATGTATGAGGTTGGAATTAGAGAGACATTACTAACAGAGTTGCTTATACTGTACCTTGTTCACTCTTTTGATAACCTTATCGATCAACCCACATTCTATACTCAATCATTTTATAAATCTTTTCAAAATACGAAGATGCGGAGCAAAATATTAACACATAAATCACTTATTCTTCTTTCAACGACCTAAGTCTGAAACTTGAGTTTCATGAAAGCAAGATAAATATGGTTAAAAGATTCAACTTGAAGAAGATAAATATTCAAAAATGCCTTCCTTTTTTTTTACCGAAGCTCTAGAGCCCCAAATTCAATTCTAAAAAGTTTACGAGATGCTACATGAATCTAATACTCAAATTTTCACCACTAGATAAGTCACATCTAATCCATCGAACACACAAGCTCTCCCTGAGACACCTGACTCGGTTTCTAGCCAAGACTACGCCATGGAGAATTTACATTTGATCATATTTAAGTCCATAACTTAGATATCCGCATGAACTCAATCAAGACTATTAAATTCATTCTATAAAGATAGCTTCAACATTTCATAATCACTATTATTTTCACCTCAAGATTACCCACGATTAAAGCTTAGTATTTGCAACTATACATTGATGACAACATAACCTATCACTCATTGCACAAGCTTACAACTATTAGCCATAAAGATCCTACAGAATTATAGCCTACAACACATTCTCCTCTACAACATCGTTAATATTCATCTAATCATCATACCTTAATCATTGAACAAGCAATATCTACCAAGTATCACCCAAGAAAGATCAATCATGCCATTTAACAATTCACTTATTCTCCCATTCAGGATCATTCTTAGTTATTTTATAAGTGTAACTAAGCGATATAATTTTGCATTGCCACCATCATGGGAATTAATATCCTTTAAAAGTGTCATATATTAGCTAACTCTGTGGGAAATATAAGTGCATAATTCAGCCACAAGGTCAAGTCAATCATAATTTATCTTCTCAATATTTTCCTTAATGCATAAATCCACAGTTATTACTTTTATCCAAACAATCACTAACTCAAATATTTTTCAATGACCAACACTTCGTGGTCAAGCCAAACCACTCTTATATCACTAACACCAATTTAAGATGTACAGAGTAATTTCTTATTTCTACTTAAGAATATTTTTATTACGGGCTTCACTTAACTCTTAATCACCTCAAGAGTGATCTCCACACAACTAGCACATAAGCAAGGTAAAAAAAATAAACCAATTACAGGTCATTATCAGTCTAAATGACCGGACCACACAAGGATCTCCACATAATATAAAATAATCGAACTACACAAGGATCCATCCACAACATCATTAACAAGAACCTCTCATTACAGAAAACACATATCACCTCAGTCTTTTATTCATGTCATTTTTTTCCACCATCTTTTCTTGACATCATGCTCTCATATCATCCTCTCAATTCTCATACCATCAATTTCATCAGTATAATAGTACAAAAAAATAAGTAAGCACCATAGAATTGCTAGTTTCATAATAACAAGAAATCAAATAATTCCATCACAATTCTCAACAAAAACAACTTCGTCAATTTTCATCACTTAAATTCAAACAAAAATAATTCACAACACTGGCAAAAATGTAGCAACATAAGTTTAGCCAAATATCAAACACAATCCATCAATAAGTTCAGAACTTTCACAAGTCTTTACCTATTAACAATAACTTTTAGACCTTATTAACAGATACCAATTGAAATCTTCTAGATTTTTATTCAAAATTACTAAGATACCAATTGGAATTAACTACATTCCAATTGAGGTCTGTTAAGATACCAATTAGAATTGTCTAAATACCAATTAGATTCAATCTAATAGTCCAAGATTAGAATGGCACGATACAAAGAAAGAAAGGAAAATGACTTCTACATACCTCATAGCCTTTCAAATATTGGGGGTGGGGCCCTACACACCAATCTACGAAACTCTACTTGACATTGCTATTGTACTTGTGGGATAGGTGAACCTAACGCTCTTATACCAACTGCCACGACCCAAACTACTGGACCGTGCGGGCACCTACGCTAATCTAAGTAGCTAGGAGAACTCTTACTACCCAACTAAAAATATATGGAAGACTTCAGTTTTTAAGAAAATACTGAATTAAATATAATAACATAAATTAGATATTAATAAGTTAACTTTTATAAAAATTTCTTACAATTGTCCTTCACTATGCCAGGACTTGGCCAGACATTGACAGGAGCTATATACTACAGTATAAACTAACAATAAAATAATAATACAAAGACTCTAAGATATGCCATAATGAAAGTGTAGAAGTTAGAGTTGAATATCGCCATCCATTTAGTAACTGCAACTAACCTGCATTCATTCTACATCTCAAGAAGAAATGTAGAAGAGTAGGGTTAGTACGACCACACGTACTGGTAGGCATCATCGGTCGACCGTGTAAGTCCATATAATCATAAAATAGAATTAAGAAAAATAAATCATGACATCCTGAATGAAATATAATTCAACTAAGGTTATACTAATATTATTACTTTACCTATATAAGTTACCACATCCCACTACTCTTCCAACTCCATCAATATTATATTCGCTACTAACGTACTCTAGCCTCATTAATTCACACCATCAACCACAATCCAACGCTAATGCAACATTATTCCTCTTTATTCACCTTATCTTTTTCATTACTCATATTCATAGGATCAAACCCGTAATCATAGACAACCCACACTAAATTCTCGGGCTAATAGCTAAATGTACTATTACAATAATAAAGAATGATAACTAGCCATTCTGGTAAGCTACCATTAAAACACGTATATGTGAAGCAAGTAAACCAACATATAAATAAGTACAAAGTTTCACTTTTTCAAATACATATCACATAATCAAATACCCAATGAATTAACAATACAATAATAACAGATCAAACAGTGCTTACAAATAAGCCACATAACCATCAAGAGTATCAACCATACTGTAAACATCCACAGACTCAACACAAATATGTACACACATGCTATGCGGCATATTTTTTCTCAAATAATCATGACTTGCGGGGAGCAATTATGTTCATGTACCATACCAATGTGGTACCCGATCCAACATATACATATTTGTACCGGCGTGGTACCCCATCCAACATATACAAATCCATATCAGCGTGGTACTCGATCCAATATATACATATCCGTACCGGCGTGGTACCCAATTCAATATATATATATCCGTACCAGCGTGGTACCCGATCCAACATATACATATCCATACTAGCATGGTACCTGATTCAATATATAAATATTCATACCAGCGTGGTACCCAATCCAACATATACATATCCATACCGGTGTGGTACCCGATCCAACATATACATATTCATACCGGCGTGGTACCCAATCCAACATATGCATATCTGTATTGGCGTGATACCATATCCAATATATACATATCCGTATCGGCGTGGTACCCAATCCAATATATATATATCCGTACCGGCGTGGTACCCGATCCAACATATACATATCCATACTGACGTAGTACCCGATCCAATATATACATATTCATACCGGTGTGGTACCCGATCCAATATATATATATATATATATATATATATATATATATATATATATCCTGTAATACCTCATATTTCTCTAGCTTAATTTAACTCTTAGTACATGAGTTATCCTATATAAAATTTTTGAAATACTTAATATTTTCCATTTTTAGAGCCATCCAATTCATAGGAAATTCAATTAGCTTTCCAACGATATAAAGTTCGCCCATATTCGACACCCAAGTGAGGAGTTAGAGCCATTTTAGTAAGACAGTGTGCCAACTGTCACTTCAGTGCATCGCGGAGGCCGTCCAAATGGTAATTGTCATTTTACAGTGAGCCAACGCGATACCACCGTATCACGCCACCATCCACTTTCTCAATTATCAATTTTCAGTGTGACTCCGTGATTATGGTGCGTCACGCCAAGGGGTAAAATCGCATCCAATGAGGCACCACGATTGTACCGCATCGTGCTTTCAGGTTGCATTTATACATTTCCAGTATTTCAATGTGATTCCACCGTATCGCGCCAAGCCCTTTGTTCCCAGTTGTCTATTTCCAGAGGCATGGCGCGATAGTGGCACGTGGCGCCAGGTGCCCAAATCGGGTTTTTCAGTGACAAATTTTCCTTTATTCTCAGGGGTAGTTTGGTATATTTCCATGACCCTAATCAGTCTAAACACAAAATTAAACCCCTAAATAACCTATTGCCTTATTATTTCTTCACTTTCTCTCAAGAATAAAACATTCTCTCTTAAAGAGGCAAAAACCCTAGTTTAAGAAAATAAAGAACAAGCCTAAAAGTTTCTCCAAGAACCTTCAAGAAAAAATCTTCTCAGGTATGTTAAGTGTTCATCTATGGGTTCCTTTCACCCATAGAGTTCACGAATCCGTTTTTAAAACTACAAAGATTGTTGAATTATGAACTTCCATGTTTGAATTAGATTGAATTCATGTTCATGATATTAGTTGGGTTTCAATCCATGATTTAAGTGCAATTTCATGAAATTGAATAGCATGTGTGATTAATATGTGATTATCTTGATAAACCCTTGAATTTACAAAGTGATTAATGTATCTATGATGTTAATTTGGCTTTCAGTCCATGGTTATGATAAGATTCATGAAAATAGAATAATATTTAGGGGGAATTATATGAATAGCATGTTAAACCCATGAAATTACAAGTTGGGCATTGTAGTTGCCATGTTTGTATGTTATCCATGAATATGTGCATTAGGTTGTGCTCCCCAAGTGATTGATAGAATGTTCATGTGAATTAAATGATGAAATCATGACATGTTAGTATATGTACAAGCTTATGCCCTACAAGTATTTGATGAAATGTCTATATGAATGAATTATGCACAAGCATACATTGTTATGCTTTTCAAGATTATGGTATGCTTTACTTTTCATGCTATCGAGTCCTGAAGGTTATTTAATACTCAATAATCTAGCTGTTTACCTAGAGTCAATGTCAATTACAGAATAATATCAGTCATGTCACTATCAGTAGAGCTCAGTCAGTTACAGAACTCAGTAGTACTCGGTCAGCTACAGAACTTAGGAAAACTCAGTATCAAACCAATTCAGTTAGTTAACATGATCAGTAGTTCAATCAAACCCAGTACAATCTCATAATCAGTTCAGTATTTATTAAGTTGGGAATAGGATTCAGCACCGAGCGAACCCAGGGATGAAGGCATTCCTATTAGTGTAAGGTTTGACCCTTAGTAGCAATCCCTAAGTTATAGAATGATGTAGTCAGCGTAGGTTGAGATGATTTCCTGTTAGATAAGGGTTGACATATCTCTTATGAGTTTTCCTACTAGTTAAGGGTCGACAAAGTATCTTCCTGCCAGTTAGGGTTAACTCACAGCCATTGTTAGTACCCGTGGTACGGTACTGACACCTTTCCAACTAGGGTCACAGATTGGACCCCTACCAACTCAAATTTAGGGCATATCGGTTAGATGATTACCTCCTACAATTTTAGTTTTAGTTTTAATTTAGAACTCAGTTCAGTTTTACAGAATCAGGGCTATCAGACACAGTCAATCAGTATCAGTAAATCAGTTATCAGTAACTTCAGATATCAGTTACTCAGTTATCATGACTCAGTACTCAGCTTTAAAAAATCTCAAATACAGTATATATCTATGTATGTCCACATTATTGTATACTCAGTAATTTCAGTAGTATCAGTTATCCACGTACTCTTATATTCAGTTACTCTATCATTCAGCCAGTTACTATTTATGCATATGAACCCTTGCATTCAGCCTTACCTCATCTAGCATACCAGTACATTTCATGTACTGATACATACTCTTTCTTTGCGCTATGATGTCTCATATCATAGGTTCAAATACTCAGGTTCCCGACTGGGCTTAGATAGATCTAGTCGGTAGTCGTAGATTTAGTAGTGAGTCCTCATCTATTGAGGATATGCTTTTATTTCAGCATTTTAGTAGTTTTAGTATTTCAGTAGTTGGAGTTAGTTGGGTGCTTGTCCCATTAACTCTATATTCAAACAGTTCAGTTAGAGGCTTTTTAGACTAGACTAGTTCAGACAATATTTTAGATTTAGATGTTTTATCAGATGTTGTTATTTATAAGTATTTTATATTTTGAACCTTATGGCATTTCAATCTATTTTTTGTATTTTGTATTGTATATTATTCATTTCTCATAGCAAATATAAGACATAGGTTAACTTATGGTCCTTCGAGGTCATAAGCACTGTGTAGCGTCTGGGGTACAGACTCGGGGCATTACATATCTGTACCGGCATCGTATCCGATCCACCATAAACAAGTATTATCAATATCAAATTTAGACAATCTCACAGCATACAACAATATACCTAGTTTACAAGTACACTTAAAGTCATAAGACAATTCCGTCAAGTAAATTTTCAATAGTCATTTATACATGCATCAACAATCCAAGCATTAACAATTTCAAGCATGTCCGAATACCAATCAACAAGTATTCATAATATTACTTAATGGAGTTATCATTATCAAACAAGCCACTCATAGGCACAATTCAATAAACCATCATTATCACCAATTTAACCTCTCATGGGCATCCAATAGATATGGTGTTTTTATCAATGGAAAAATGACCTTCTGGACCCCTGTACTATGTCGGTTTTGTAAGTTGGACACTTCTACCTACATGTTTGTCATCTGGACCCCTAAACCCACTAAAAAGCAACATTTTAAACTTCTTTTTGGTGAGTGTAATACACTCTCCCACGTCATCTTCCATATCAACTACCACGTGTGCGACGTTATCTGCCATGTCATTTTTATATGTAAAATAAATAAATAAATATATAAACAAAACAACCCCTACCCCTTTTTTCTCTCTCTTTCCCTTTTTTTTTCTTTTCTGGTTCTTTCTCTCTATTTCGTCTTCTTCTTTCATTTTCTTAATCTTCTTCCTCCTCTTCTCATTCTTCTTTTCCCTATATCATCTTCATCTTCTTATTCTTCTTGCTCTACAGAAAAATTGAAAAGTGAGGGCCAAAAAATTTAAGAAGTATGGAAAGAATGAACTTTTAGAGATTTTTGTGATTTGGGTAATTTTAGAAACTTGAAATTCAATGTAAAGACTCAATTTTTATGCTTTCTTTGAATTTTTTGTGGTTTGGGTAATTCGATAAACTTGAAATTCAATATAAAAATATAATTTTTATGCTTTTTTTGAAATTTGTGTGATTTGGACAATTCAAGAAAGTTGAAAATTCTTGAATTGAGTGAATTTTGTGAATCGGTGTCTTTGTGAATGGAGGTTTCTTTGCTTGGGAGTTGGTAGGGTAGCGGGGGAGAGGGGCTGGGGATTGGGATGGGGGAGAGTGGCTTGGGAAATAAGGCTGGGAAAATGGTGGGGGAGAAGGCTGGGGTTGGGGCAATGGGAGTGCTGGATGGGGACTGGGCCTGGAGGGGTTGGGGTGCATGGGGAGGGGTTGGGGTGGGTGGGAAGGGGATGGGGTACGTGGGGAGGTTCTGGGGTGGGTGGGGAGGACGGGGGAGGGGGGACTTGGGGTAGGGGGTTTTAATATTTTTCTTTAAATTTATTATTTTTAAAAATATTTTTAAGTTAAGAAATATGGAGGGAAAAAAGATCTTTTAAATTTTTTTAAATTTTAATATTATTTTTAATTTTTTAAATAATTATTTTAACATAAAATGGGTCAAAAATTGATCCCCACTCTCACCCCAGGCGAGTTACACTCTCTTTATCCTAGTCAGTCATTTAATGCCACGCAGACAAAGTCAACGGTCAAAGGGTTTAAAAAATAGCTTTTTAGTAGGTTCAAGGGTCTAGATGACAAACATGTAAGTAGAAGTGTCCAATTTACAAAACCGACATAGTACAGGGGTTCAGAAGGTCCTTTTACCTTTATAAATGTCAAAACAAAAATATCATTAAATAAACCACAATTCAATTCTTACGCATACAAGTCACTATTGGAGACATAATTACTCAATTAATTACTAAAAATATCATTATCTTCTTAAATAGCACAATTTGGGTTCTAACATCACCACCTATAACTAGCATATTCACGCGAATCATTATCATCTACCTTTTTCCACATAATACAACCATCACACTAATTCAAGTCATCTATCCCTTAGATATTACTATGCTCATCAATATTCTATCTTAGCATAATTCTCCTCATCATATTATTGCACAATACATTCAACTTAATACCATTATAACTCAACTAGGTTCCTCACTAGAACAACTAAAAAAAGAACATCATGTTCATATATTACATTTACAACAATCTCCTTTCGGGCACATAACACATAATATCATAAATATCACATAATCAATCAATAATATAGTATTTGGGATCTAAAGTTAAGGACTCGTGTCTTTATCCACCTTAACTCCATGCCCGCAGGCTTAGACATGCTTTCTTTCATCAATTCTAAATTATGAAAATATAAAATAACACAATCTTCTACTCATTAAACCTAACCTACCTGGACGCCAAACTTTTGGAAGAAACAAGCTGCAATAAAGATGCTCTTTCCTTTCCTCCATGTCTTGAATAAGCAATCATCTAAAAATAAGCAATTATAAGAGTAATTAAATATTTACTCTTCAAACAAATATCTTGAGGATTCAAAGTCACTAATTCTACCCTTAATTCAAGGTCTATATCATTCCTCAATGTCAGTTACCCATTAATTAGCTCTTTCAAGCTTAAATCATTTCCATTAATGGAGTTTTTAGGTTAAACGTCTCATCTTTACAGAATTCAAGGTTCCTAACCATCAAAATTCATAATCTAGTTTATGAAATTCGTGTTAGGAATCTTTAATTTATAGTTTAGAATTAGATCTAGGTCATATTGAAAAAACCCATGAGTATTTCCCAAAAGAATTCCACCATTAAAGGTCTTTCTAAGGATTCTAAGATGTTAAAGGATTAAAAGACGAAGAAAATAATGGAAAAACTTACCTCAACGAAGGAACTTCACCTTAAGCCTTGGGAAATCACCTATCTAAGGTTGGGGAATGAAATTTGAGGGTTTTGGACTTAAAATATGGCTGAATCTGATTTAAATACAACCAGAAATTTCGCTACAGCGAAATCCCGTTTCAGCCCAGACAGTGCTCAGTTAAATAGTCATAACTTTTTACTTCGAATTCAGATTGAGGAACAGTTTGTTGAGTTGAAAAGAATACTTAGAGATTGTTAATTTTCTAGGTTATAGGTTTCATAAATCCTTATATTCTAGGAGATATGATCATTTAAAGTTATCCCTAATAGAAACCCATATCGAAATTGTATCAAAAAGAAAGTTTTATACTTAACTTTGTGTTAGTGATATTGTATGACCTTAATTAATAGCTAAATAAATTTCACACTAAGTTATTGATATTAGAACTCATGAATAATTAAATTCATTGGGCTTGAGTCTATCTAGACACATCCGAAGGCTAAAATCTTCACCGAAAAGTTTAAGGTGACATAATAAATAAAATATTAACTAATTTGGACCCAAATTAATATTGAGTAATGAATTTATTACGAATAATTTAGTGACGATGAAATGGGTCATTTCAAAAATATCGGTCAAATAGTATTTTTCTTGTCATTCGAGTCAATTTCCTTCGACTCAAGTATAATTTCCATTTTTTAAAATGTCATGATGTTTTATTGTTTGTAGACTTGCTCTCATACAAAAAATACTACTCTCTTCATTTCATTTTATATGCTCGCTTTGTTTTTTAATGAGTTAATTTAAATGAATTTCAAAGCTAAATTAGATCGGATTTATTTAATTTTTAATAATTAAAATTTAAATATCAACTACTATATGAAAAGTACTATAAATTATATTTTTTATTTTTTCAATTTGATTAAAGAAATACATTTTAAAACACTAGTTTAACCGTATGTGCCTCGCACGTGTAACGTTTGATTATTTTAAATTAAATAATTTTATCTATTACGGAGATTTTTAGTGAAGTATAAAAAATTTAAATCAATTTTCAAAGATCCTTTACATTTTAATATAATAATGTAAAACATAAACATATATTTTAGAGTAAGCACTATATATTTTACCACCGAAAGTTTCAAGTGGTTCATTGATCATCACTTTTGTGTTTGCCATGCAGTACCTATTTCCCTTGCCGCAGGTTAAGAGGGTCTCATCAATTTGAATTATATATGTGGTACGACTATTTTTATTTCTATATTTAAATTTTTTCCTTATTTTTAAAGTCAAATTTTTATAAATCATAGATTACATTCTTATTACGTACTTAAATCTTTTAAAAGTTTGGTACTTCTTAAATTTTTCTTATTCTAAGGCTTTTATATTTATTTCTAGATTTTTCCAATCTTCTAAAAATCAAATTTAGTTGATTTAGAATTCTTAAATTAATTAAAAAAGTACTAGTTGTCATTAGTTTTGATGACTTCTAATAAGGAATAATTTTACCATAAATATACTTAGTTAATTTTAAATCTTAAATATTAGAAAAACATAGTGAAAAGCCGATTTTGTCTAAATTAATGACTTTTAATAAAGGAGAAAAAGTTCAAACAACATTTTAAGGTCCTTCACACTTTTAATATATTACAAATTAGTCAACATTTATTTAGTTTGACTCTAAGAAAAACTAAAGCATATAAAAAAGAATAGATGGAGTAAAAGTAAAACTATTCAATGTATAGCTAGTAGTAATTAATTTAAAAAGTTGAAACATATAAACGACTGCTAAACTGACTGAATCAGATTCTTCAAACGAAGAGTCTGCAGGGGCAGTGTCGCACCTTATTTTCTCACAAAAAGCGAAATTCGACGTGACAACTCTATTTGATATTGTTGAAGAGTGAAAAGTTAACACGTAATGAATTAAGGTGTGATAGGGCACCATTCTAGGCTAATTATGAACCTATTTTGTTATTTAGTCTAGTTCACCAGAAATTCGAGTAAGAGTTCAAATTACCTCGAAAGAAAGGTATTAAGCACCTTTTGAGGTCCACAAATATGAATTCCAACCAAATTCATATATTACGTAGGGATTCTACGTGCTAAACAAAGGTCACTTATTTTAATGTTACTAAATAATAAAAATAATAAAGAAAACTATCAACTAGTGTACATATCACACAAAGAATAAAAAAAAAAACAAGATCTGCGAGAATAGACCTTTTGCGACATGCAAATAATAAACAAAAATATCATAATTCTTGTAATCTTCATCTTTCCCGAATTACGGACTCTAGCGAGCTCCTTTGCTTTTTAGCATGAGAACAAAACAGGAGGATGATCAACTATAAATTGAACTTACATCAAAGTAAAGAGAAACTATAAATGATGCAAAACTTGTTAGTAATATATGTGTCACTTAAATTTTGGTGACGAATTAATGTAAGGGATTAATAAAAGTAAATAAGTAATTCAATAATATATGCATACATAAAGTAAAAAGGATAGAGAAAACGTGAGTGGGATCAAGGCATGACAAGCCTGAAACTGGCCTAATGCGATCTTACTCCCTCTAGTTCAATTTCTATGTCTACTCTCTCAAACACCTTAAGACAAGACGAAAGAAATTCTTAAAGAAACTTATTTAAAAGTACTAAGTAAATATTTTAGCATGTAAAATTCATGTAAAGAAAAAATACGTAAGTATAATATATAAATTGCATCAAAGAGTGTTACTATAGTAGCAAGAGTTGTCAAGTCTTTGAAACGTTTAAAATAGTGACATCTCAAATAAGAAAAGAAGAGAGTATTGAGGTGCTTTAAATTTTAATAAAGCTATATGTTCTTTATGTGAGAAGTCTACTATAGCCTGTCTTTATCATCATATCCAAAAATGTACCTGACCCTCGATGAGATGACTACTCCCTTTCAACTCAATTTTGTGCATTGATGTAATACCCCATATTTTTTCTAACTTAAATTCATCTCTAAAATATCAAGAATTTGCTTCAAATATGAATACCATTTATTTCATGTGGTACTTTCAAGATTTTGACTTTTCATTGTGTGGAAAATTGAATAAGCTTTCCATCGATACCAAATTCACCTAAATCAGACACTCGGTGAAAGATTTATGGTATTTTTAAGTTGATAGTGTGTCACCTGGACTCTCAGTGCAACGCGGAGCTAAGTAAATTGGCAATTGTCAAATTTCAGTGGCCCTCCGCGATAGCCACGCGTCGCAGAGAAGCCTATTTTCCTAATTGTCCCATTCTAGTGAGACTCTGTGATGCTGGCTTGTCGCGCCAATGGTCAAAATGACAAAAATAAGGGCTCCACAATTGTGGCACATTGTGGAGGTAGCCCAGTTCCCGATCGTCCAAATTTTAGTGATCCACTGCGATAGTGGCACGTCACGGTGGCCACCCAGTTTGAAAAAGATTGCATTTTTCAGTTTCGTTTGGGAGTTTAAAGAGGGCATTTTGGTCATTCTCCCAGCCCCTAGTCTATCTTAAACAGCAAATTAAACCCCTCCAAATCACCTTACATTCAATTTTCATCTATTTCTGTCAAACAAAAACCCTAGTTCATCAAGTTTTCTCTCCAAGCAACTCAAATTCCTCCATTAATCTTTCAAGGAAACTTAAGATTTAGAGTCCCCAAGTCAAGGACTCCAAGAATTCATCTCCAAAGCATCAATAGAGATCCAAGATTCAAGTATTGATAACTAGATCATCAATTAAGGTATGTGGAGTTTGAGCAAGGACAAATCTTTCGTCCTTGTGCCCAAAATTAATTTTTAAAGATGAATTTACATGATTTTATATGAATTGCAATTAGGGTTCATACCCAAAGTATCTTTTTTTGAGTTTTCAATTTATAAAGTGATTGAAGCATGCAATTTCATGTTTGCCTTGATTTAAAGAATCCCTTTACGATTTTGAATACCATGAGCATGTTATGAGACAGTGATTTCAGATTTTCAATTGAGTTTAAGCATGATATTGTGATTCTTGATTTTATTATTTTAATATTGTTGAAGTAATTTCAAGAAGCATATTGAGCATGATAATTTACTATGAATTTACATGAGTTTGAAGCATGGGTTACTAGGGCTTAGTTTGAGTATTGATATTTTAAGAACTGGTGCTTTTAAGCACTCTGAGATAAGCATATTTTCAGTTATATAAACAATATTTGATCTTCGGATCCTCAGTTTAGCCATGGAATTCACTTTTCAGAATTTACTATAGTTTACAGAAACATATTGCAGATTTGAGTACAGTTTACATTAGATAAATGCATAATTGATTTTAGATAAACCCTTATGCTAGTTTTAAAGTGGATTTCCAACAGAATGAGCGTAGAAAATAAATAAAAAGTGAGTAGTATATAGCACTGAGCGGGAAGTGTAGGTTTAGCGCATCCTACTTCCACAGAACTACATAGCCAACATAGGTACAGATCATCAGATTATTCCCACTCCCCAAAATGAGGTTTTTTCCTTAGGAGGACAAGACGTTGGACTCTATGTTGCTCACATGGTTTATGTCGATTAAGAGAACCTCCCTGCGGGTAAAAGATATACAGCTTTTTAGATAAAGTATTTTCCCTAAAGTTGTAAAGCTTACAGACTACAAATTCTAGAATAGAAAGAGTAACAGAAAAGCTTTCAGAAAAAAAAAAAAACTAAGTGTTAAGGCTCACAAGTTTTACTTAGATTATGCTTTACAGAAAGATATTAACTACAGTTTTCAGCTTTCAGATTTAGAGTGAGTCATTTCTACACTTAGACAGTATAATTTAAAGGGAGAATACAAGTACAGCTTTTAGAACTAAATGTTACAACTCACTAGATTTATAAAACATGATTTGCTTCTTATGATTATTATTTTCAGCATTTCAAATATTCTAGTTTATGTGAGTCATTTACATTTAGCATGCATTATCTTGCAAATTATGATGATGAGATGATGTTTTTACTTATGGATTCACCCCAATATACTCAGTACATCCTCAAAGTACTGATTCACATATATGTCTATATGCTACATTGTCTTATAATGTAGGTATCAACTCAGTTGTAGCACGTATACTATATTCAAACAGTTTGCAGATTCCAGCCAGCAGATGATGAGTCCTCCTACTTTGGGGACTTTAGTTAGATGTTATTGATGTACTTTATTTTCTTATTCATATGTATTGATTTGTGATAGTTGGAGTCGCGTCCCAGCTATCTATAGTCGATATAGTATAGGCTTCATAGATGTCAGTTAAAGTCATTCATGTAAATTTCTGTCCCTCTTTTCAGACTTTATCTGAATGTAAAATTCAAATTAATATTATATTTTCCTAGATTCCATTATTTTTATGTTTCCGCACAGTAATCTCAGTCATTTTAGACATATTATTCAGTTGCTTATGATTTATACCAGTAGAAGGGATATCTTGGGACCACTCGTGGTTCTAAGCACCGTGTGACATCTCAGGACAGATATTTGGAGCATTACAATTGTCTCCCAGACTCCTGTGGCAGAGCATCGTTCCACAGTGATAGACATGCAAAAATATTCAAAGGGTGAGAGTATGTTTGTCCTTAATATTTAATTGACAGTAAAAAAAGATAAATAACAAAAATTCTTGATCAAAATCACATAGAAAAGAAAAATGATTTGACCTCAGGTTAAACTAAGATTAAAATTATATGAGCCAAAGTGATCAAATGTAAAACGTAATAAAGTAATTAGATAGTAAAATAATTAGAGGAAAAAGTTGATAAGTATATAAATATTACGACTAAGTATATAAAGATCAGTTGCCAAAGAAAATGACCAAATACAAAATGCTACAATTGTTAGATCTAAAAGTAGCAAAACATACAAAAATTATCGGGATAGTATGATGGTGAGATATATATGGATTAGAATACTAAGGCAAAAAAAAAATAAAAGGGAACCAAAACCATTTTTTGAACTGTAAAACCAAGCCAAATACATATGAAAGTAAACTATGTAAGACATAAAGAGGTTGTTTGGTGGAGTGTATAAGAATAATATTGAATAAGGTGTATTAGCAATGCTTGCATGCATTACCAATGCAAGTATTAGTAATGCTGGTATTAGTTATGCAAATATTTTGTCATACACAGTATTTGGTTTGATGTATTAAGAATAACTAGTTTAGTGTACGCACCTTGCGTGTGTACCTCACTTTGTTGAGTTAAAACATTATGCTAAATAGGCTATTTGTTTAAATAATAAAGATGAATACAATAATTAAATTCAACATCTTTTGGAGAATTTATTTAACTAAACCTAACCTTTACCAAAAAATTTGTTAAGCCGATCGTCATTCATCTATCACCTATAAACTATAATAAAATAATACGATAATAGAGATATCAAAATAATACAAATAAACTTAACCTTGACACAAAAATATTCTCAGAACAGAGATATAAATACAATACAATACAATTAAACCTAACCTTTATCTAAAAAATTTCTCAAAGCCGACTGACATTCATTCATCTACCACCTGTAAATTCATCTATGACCTATAAACTATAACAAAATAATATAATAATGATCACAAATCTTCAATTTTGATGAGAATAATTCTTGTCTGAGCAAAAAATTTGACCCTAAAGAATGACTTGAATAAAAACAAAAAAGATATATATACATATATATACACACACACGTTGAATTCTATTATGTTGACAAAACAATGAAGAAGTTGAGGGTTGAATTCTTTAGGATTATTTTCTATCATATTTTAGGAGTATTTTCTAATTGATTAGTACAAAGAAAAATATTAATTGATTCTTCTTCCATATTTTAGGAGTGTAGTTTTTGTAAAAAAAATAATTAAATAATAAATTGAAAAAAAATATTAATTGAGTCTTCTTCCATATATTTTAGGAGTCTCATATATTTTAGGAGTCTAGTTTTTTAAATAAAAATAATTAATAATAAATTAAAGAAAATAGTGAAAAGACAATTTTGTCTAAAGAAGGGTGTTTTAATGAAGGGCAAAAAGTTCAAATCACTTTTCTAAGGATCTTCACACTTTTAATATATTATAGATTATAAATATATTAGCATAATTTTTATAAAAGAAATATTTGTTTACCAAAATGCCCTTTTTATACACTACTATATTTTCAAGCTTAACAGGAAAGCAGTAGAGCAACACATTTGTAGATTTCAATTCTACACTAAAACTAACACTTTTCTAACATAAAATTCAAAAAAAAAAAAATGAAACCGGGATGTTTGTCATGCAAACCAAGACGAATATGAGCACACCCTGTTCTTAAAATTGAGTGAGAATGCAGCAAGACAAAGTCAAAAAAGGAAAATGAAAGTCACCATCAACTGTACTATCGTACTCAAATATTCAATTTTTATTTACTCATTTTCATTGCAAAAAGAAATCTGTGAAAGTTACGCAATCTTGAAAATCCAATTTTTACTTCTTCTCTACACCCACTTTTCTTTGAAAATTCAATTTCACGTATTCTCTATATCCAAACGATCTAAGAATGAGATGGGCAAAATTTGATTGGAATAAAAAAAAGAAAATTAGAAAACAAGATGTTTGATTAAGAAGGAAATCAAAAAACAAGATGTTTGATGAAGAAGGAAGAAGGTGTGGAGAAATGGTGGGAAAAGAAATTGATTATTTTAAGGGGTAAATTTGTCATTTAATAAGTTAGTGCATGCATTAGAATGATTTGTATTACTAATGCATTAGAATGATTTGTATTACTAATACATAAAAAAGAGAGGTATTAGTAATAGATAGTCTAATACGCAATATAGTGTATAACTAATGCAAGACATTAGTTATACATAGACCAAAAAGATACCAAACAAGACATTAATAATACCACAAGAACAATGCATGCATTACTTTATTAACACACTCTACCAAACGATCCCAAAGTTTATAGACTTGGATGTAAAGTTTCACAAAGAAGCCTAAATATATTTATAAAGAAATCAAAATTTGCTACTGGAGGGCTAAATTACAATGACACACATATGCACACAAAAATTATTTTATTTATCTCTTATATGACTAGCATTTTACAAAAACTGATTTGTTTGTCTCTTATAAGACTAGAATTTTCAGATTTAGATAATTAAACATGCTATTATAAACCTATAACCAAAATAATTCGATCTGATAACAAGCGAGATAACAAAGAGCACATAATCTCACCAATTGGTTGTCTAAAAAATATATGAAATTTATAGAACATGAGGGTTAAAGGCTGACTTGTTTGAAGGAGCATAAGATAATTAGAGAACTAGATAGAGCATTGAAGCACGAGCATACTCAGTGGTTCACAAACAAAACCTGATGAAGATTTTCTTTGGAGATAAGAAATTTATTGTAACGCCTTAGTTGCTTCTCGATTACAGCTCACCCTTTGTCGTCTCCTAGTAAACTAGTAGAGAATGAGATAGCACTTCTGTCTGCCATTTGAGCAAATTAGTAGAGAATGAGATAGTGATTGTGTGTGTGGTTTGTGTTTATTTGATAGCTACATAGGTGATGAAACTGAGAATGAGGGAGTTGTTTGTGTATTATGGTTGCTGCGCGGGTGTGTGTAAAAGACCCTGCAAAATCCTCGTCATCTAAGTCCTTTAAAGCATGCCAAAAGAGGTCTCAGACTTAGAAAATTTTTAGCTAAGTGTTAGGACTTAGTCTTTTACAAACTCTCAAACTTTGAGGAACTTATTTACGACCTTCCTGACCTACGAAAGTTAAATTTTAAGTTGTTTCATGATCGGAAAAGTCAATAGTACATCTCAGATGAGTTTTGGAATTTTCAGACAAGCGTAAGGGCATGTTTGGTACACCAAAACAACAGCTCGAGGCGATTTGCCCACGGCTCCTCGCCCAGTCCGCTGCTAAGGCAAGCCCACGATGGAGACCATGGTTCCTCGGCTAGAGAGGTACTCCGGATACTGCAGTGCCCTGGCCAATCCAGTCCGGGTAATTTCTACAGGCAGGCCCAGGGAAGCCCGCGATGGAGACCGTGGAACCCTGGCCAGTTCGGGCCATGTAATTTTTCTACAGTCAAGTTTCACATTTGTAAGGGGCAATTGAGTCATTCTTCACTACACCAATCTGTCTAAACATAAGATTAAAGCCTATTATAACCACTTTAGGCCTATTTTCATCAAAATTTTCTCAATTGGAAACCCTAAGATTCACCATTCATCTCCAAGAATCCCAAGATTCCATCATTCTTTTTTCAAATTAGTTCAAAATTTAAAGTTCCCAATTCAAGAATTCTAAGAATCATCCTTCAAGAACGCAAATAGGATCTCCAAAAGAAAGCTTGTTCATCTAGTTCATCATCCAAGGTATGTGGGGTTTGAACAAGGACAAATCTATCACTCTTGTGCCCAAAAACTTGAATTTTATTAAAGATTACATGATTTGTAAGTTGGGGTTTATACCCAAAGTATCATGTTTTAAGATTATGAAATTATAAATGATTTAAGCCTTGAATTGTATGTTTATCCCAACTATTTATGCTTTGAATTGAGCATTTATATCATGAATTGCACATCCCTATTGTGAATTGATATTTTCAAATGTTTCCAAAATAATTGTTGAGAATTAAGCTTCATTATGAAATTGTGATCATTTAAGTACATATGCTTTAAACCCAAGTATGAATTTTGATATTTCATGAATTGTATATTATTAGCATGCTTTAACAAGCAAGCATTCAGATTTTAAAGAAAGATTGATCTTTCGATCCTAAGTTAAGATAGGAATCCATGTTATTTATGATTTAAAGCAAAGAGAAGCATAATTGGTTTTCATTATAGATTCTTGTGCTAATTTAAGGTGGATTTCCTAAAGTTCTGAGCAATAAGTATGACAGTAGTATTTAGCACCGAGTTGGATATTATTCTAAGGTCTCATACCCCAGAACTACATGCCACTGTAGGTTTTTGATTTTCCCATAGTGGGCTAAGATAGTGATCACTTAAGTTAAGGTTCTATTCTAATGGCAAGGATAGAACAGCTCTCCTCAATGTGGGCAAGACGTTGGACTCCATGTCAGCTCACATGGTTTATATCGGTTAGAAGAAACTCCTTAGGTCCCAAAGTTCCAAGATTCCCCAAAGACTCTAAGTTTTAAAAGAAAAGAAATGACTAAAAAGCTTTTGGAAAACTAAGTGTAGAGGCTCTCAACTTTCACTCATATTGTAGTTTAAAAAAAGGGTAGTAGTTTCAGATTTCAGATTTAAACGTGAACTCATATTTTTCTTTTACACTTAATCGGTATGACTTAAAGAGGAAGTATAAGTAAAACCTTTAGAACTAAATGTTATGACTCACTAGATTTATAAAGCTTGATTTGTTATGCATGATTTCAGTTTTCAGTATTTTAGACATTCCAACTTAGGTGAGTCATTTACATTTAGCATACATGATTTTATAAATTATGATGATGTTTTCTTATGCACTGCACCCCCATATGCTCAGTACATCCTCAAAGTATTGATCCACATATATGTCTATATGCTACATTGTCTCATAATGTAGGTTAAGGTGCTCATTCTTAGTGGCGTGAGTGATCTTTGGTATCTCTATCTACGTTTTCATAGTTGGTGAGTCCTAAGGATTTGAGGTCCTACTTCTTCAGATTTTCCAGCTTTCGTAGTATTCGACTTATCATTTACAATTTAGTCTGAGTCAGTTAGGGATCTGTCCTAATGGCTCCCTAGTTCTTTAGTAGTAGTGGCTTGTCAGATTATTAGTTAATTCCAGACTTTCAGTATTTGAAATCAAGCAGTTTTTTCAGTTTATTTTAGTTCAGATTTGATTTAATATAGTACTATTGCTTAATTTGTTTATCCTAAATTAAGCTCCCGACTTAGTAGCAAGCTCAAAGGGTTAGCTTGGGGCAACGTGTAGCCTTGAGCACCATGTGGTGTCTCGGGATGAGATTTTGGGGCGTTACAAACTTGGTATCAGATCCGAAGGTTTAAAGAGTCCTAGGGAGTCAAAAAAGCTGCATTGCATAGAGTCTTAATAATGGGTGTGAAGCGCGCCACATTTATGAGCAAGAGGCTATGGAACATTTTAGGTAAAGCATCTCTTTCTTACATAATCCACCATGCTTACAGTTTTCTCTATTTGTTATTAACTCGTACTCTTTCATAATAGAATATGCCTCCCCGTAGAGCTAATACCCATAGGAATGATAATCAGTCACCCTAGTCTGTTGATCCCCTAAATGAGAATGTGTCTCATGCTGAATTTTGGGTTGTGTTTCAAGAGTTAGCCCAAGCTATGACCGCTAATATTCAAGCCAATAATCAGGCTATATTTTTAAGTCAACAAGGAGGTGATTTAGCTATATCCAAACTTCATGACTTTATGAGAATGAATCCGCCCAAATTCTTTGGGTCAAAGGTAAGTGAAGACCCCCAGTTGTATTTTGATGAGGTGAAAAAGATCACTCAAGTTATGCATATTACTGAGGAGGAGAGTGTGGAATTAGCTTCTTATAGGCTAAAGGATGTTACTTATGATTGGGTTGTTATGTGGAATAAAGGTAGGGGTGAGGATGCAGCTCCCCTGAGTTGGCAGGTATTTCAGGATGCTTTTCTAGACAGGTTCTTTCCATGTAAGTTGTGGGAAGCCAAGGTTGGGGAATTCATGAACCTGAGGCAGTGCTCTATGACAGTAAAGGAGTACTGCCTTAGTTCAACCAGTTATCTAAGTATGCCCCTGATTTGATAGCTAACACCAGATCTAGTATGAGCAAGTTTGTTATTGGGGTGTCAAGATTAGTAGAAAAAAAGTGTAGGACTGCCATGCTTATTGGAGAAATGGACCTTGCTATATTGATGTTGCATGCTCAACAGATTGAGGCAGAAAAGTTAAAGCGAAGGGATAGAAGTAATAAGAAGGCTGGAACTGGACAGTTTGAGTATGGTTAGACTAGATCTCAGAGAAGGAATCGCTCACAGTTTTAGAATTATTCATCTATGCCAGCGCTATCTTCGGCTAGTGCTCCCGCTCTCGGAGGTAGGCAAGATAAGTGGGGCAAGTCTTCTATGTACAGGTCCCAAAATAGTGTGAATCAAAAGCCCAGTTATCCCTCATATGCTATGTATGGTAGGACCCATCCCAATGAGTGCTTGGCCGAGCAGTAGGGTTGTTTGGGTTGTGGCAAGTTGGGTTATAGAATTAGAGAGTATTCCTATGCTAAGCAAGAAAAAAGAGATGTTCGTCCCCATACTCAGGCTACCAGTGCACCAGCGCTTGTAGCTCGCCTAGCCCCTCCTCAGGGCACTTCATCCAATATCGGTGGCTGACAATGTCAGAATTGGTTCTATGCTTTGCTATCCTATCAGGAGTAGGAGACTTCTCTAGGTGTTGTTACTGGTATGCTTCATGTCTTTTATTTTGATATTTATGTGTTGTTGGACCCTGGGTCAAGTTTTTCTTATGTGACCCCACTAGTTGCAGTTAATTTTGAGATAAGTTCTAAAAAGATCCCTAAGCCTTTCCTAATTTCTACTCCAGTAGGTGAGTCAATTGTTGCCAGATGGATTTATAAAAAGTGTCCTATCACTGTCCTTCATAAGGTCATGTCAGCAGACTTGATAGAGTTAGATATGGTCGATTTTGACCTTATTCTTGGTATGGATTGGCTTCATTCATGTTATGCATCCATAGATTGTCGCACTCGCATGGTAAAGTTTCAGTTCCTTGATGAGCCAGCCTTTGAGTGGTCAGGTAATTCAGTATTCCTAAGAGTCATTTCATATCCTATCTTAAGTCCAGAAAGTTGATATCCAAAGATTGTATTTACCATCTAGTCCAAGTCAAAGACATAAAGTCTGAGACTCCAACAATTCAGTCCATCCGAGTAGTCAATGAGTTTTTTGAAGTTTTTTCAGAAGATCTCCCAAGGGTACCTCCCGATAAAGAGATAGAATTTTAGATCGACCTTCTTCACGATACTCAACCTATTTCTATTCCTCCATATCATATGGCTTTCACAGAGCTTAAGGAGTTGAAAGAACAACTCAAAGATATGTTAGATAAGGGTTTCATAAGGCCCAGTGCTTCTCTATGGGGCACTTTCTTCCTATTCGTGCGAAAGAAAGATATTTCTTTGTGTATATGCATTGACTATCATCTACTGAATAAAGTCACAATCAAGAACAAATACCCTCTTCCTAGGATTGATTACTTGTTTGATCAATTATAAGGTGTAAGTTATTTCTCAAAGATAGACCTTAGATCCGGCTATCATCAACTTAAACTAAGGAAATGTGACATTCAGAAGACAACCTTAAGGACCCGTTATGGTCATTCTGAGTTTCTAGTCATGTCCTTCGAGCTAACCAATACCCCAGCAGCCTTCATGGACCTCATGAATCGACTGTTCAAATAATATTTAGACATGTTTGTCATAGTATTCATAGATGATATCCTTGTGTACTCTCGTAGTAAGGATAATCATCCAGACCATCTTCAAATTATGTTACAGACTCTTAGAGATCATCAATTGTTTGCCAAATTCAGCAAGTGTGAATTTCGCTAAGATCAGTAGCCTTTCTCAATCATATTAGAGTCGATCCCCAAAATACAAAAGACATAAAAAATTGGCCTAGACCTATCTCTCCATCAGACATTAGGAGTTTATTAGGTTTAGCAGGTTATTACAGACATTTTATGAAGGGTTTTCATCCGTTGCGTCTCCTATGTCCCAATTGACGTTAAAAAATATTTAATTTTCAGTGGTCAGATGCCTATGAGAAGAGTTTTTAGGAGTTGAAGACTCGACTCACTTCAGACCCAGTCTTAGCATTACCTGATGGTACAAATGGTTTTGTTGCTTATTGTGATGCTTTCAGAGCTGGTTTGGGTTGTATGTTAATGCAGAGAGGTAAGGTCATAGCCTATTCCTCTAGACAGTTGAAGCCTAATAAAAGAATTACCCAACCCATGATCTGGAAATAGCTGTTGTAGTATTTTCTCTGAAAATATGGAGACACTATCTATATGGGGTGCATGTTGATGTGTTCATGGACCATAAAATCTTGTAGTATGCGTTTACTTAGAGGGAATTGAATTTACATCAGAGAAGGTGGCTACAATTATTGAAAAATTATGATATGAGTGTGTTGTATCACCCGGGCAAAGCCAATATAGTGGAAGACGCCCTTAGCAAATAGTCTATGGGTAGTGTTGCTCATGTAGAGAATGATAAGAAAGAGCTAGTTCAGGAAGTTCATCGCTTGGTTAGATTGGGCATCAGGTTGGTGGATTCGGCCGAGGAGGACGTTTGGGTGTAGAGCAGTGCAGAATCTTTCTTAGTTTCTGATGTGAAGGAGAAAAAAGATCAAGGCCCCATCTTAGTTAAGTTAAAGGAGTTAGTTAAAGATCAGAAAGTAGAGGTTTTCTCCCAAGGTGGAGATGGTGAGTTGAGATGTCAAAGTAGATTGTGTGTGCTATGTGTTGATGATTTGTGACAGTAAATTATGGCGGAAGCGTATAGTGCGCGTTATTCTATTCATCCAGGTGCTACTAAGATATATCGCGACTTATGGGAAATCTATTGGTGGAGTGGTATGAAGAAAGACATAGCGTAGTTCGTAGCTAAGTGTGCAACGTGTCAACAGGTTAAGGTAGAGCACTAAAGGCCTGGTGGTATTTTGTAAGAGTTCAGTATTCCTACTAGGAAGTGGGAAGAGGTGAATATGGACTTTGTGACTGGTTGACCCTGTTCGCATCGACAGTATGATTCGATTTGGGTTATTGTAGACAGATTGACTAAGTCAGCGCATTTTTGCCAGTTCATACATCCTATTAAGCTGAAGAGTATGCTAAGTTGTATATTAGAGAGTTAGTTAGATTTCATGGAGTTCCTTTGTCCATCATCTCGAATAGGGGTACTCAGTTTATCTCCCAGTTTTGGAAAGCTTTTCAAAAGGGTCTTGGTACCCAAGCTCATCTTAGTTTTTCTTTTCATCCACAGAGAGATGGTCAGGTAGAGAGGACCATCCGGACTTTGGAGGATATATTGAGGGCTTGTGTGCTCGATTTCAAAGGTAGTTGGGATGAGCATTTGCCAGTGATTGAGTTTGCCTACAACAACAGTTATCATCTAGTATTAAGATGGCCCTATTTGAGGCTCTTTATAAGTGAAGGTTTAGATCGCCAGTTGGTAGGTTCAACGTGGGTGAGGCCACATTGATTGGACTAGATGTGGTGTTAAATGCTATGGAGAAAGTATAGTGGATTCGAGAAAGATTGAGAACGGTTCAGAGTCATCAAAAATCATATGCATATGTATGGAGAAAAGATCTTGAGTTTAAAGTTGGTGATTTCGTTTATTTGAAATTTTCACGCATGAAAGGGGTGAAGAGATTTGGCAAAAAAGGGAATCTTAGTCCCCGTTAAGTAGGTCCCTTCCGGATACTAAGTCGTGTTGGAAAGTGGCATATACGCTTGAGTTGCCTACAGATTTATCATCTGTACATCCTGTATTCCATGTGTCTCTATTAAAGAAGTGTATTAGTGATCCAGCGGTTGTAGTACCCTTAGAAAGTTCAGAGATTCATGATAGCCTCTCTTATGAGAAGATTTCAGTTAAAACCCTTGACCGCCAGATTCATAGACTAAGGAACAAAGAAGTTCCCTTAGTTAAAGTCCTTTGGCAAAATCAATCCGTTGAGGGTGCTACTTGGGAAGAAGAAGTAGATATGCAGGCCAAGTACCCTCATCTTTTTATTACAGATTCAGATTCAGTTCAACATAACAAACTTTCTCAGATCATCTCTTTTCATTTCCAAGTTTCAGCTTTATATACCCATCCATTCGATAGTTCTTGCATTTGTGATCAGTTTAGCCATGCTTTCAATTATGCATATCAGTTATAGTTTTAAGTCTCAGTCTGGTCGGTCTCATTCAAGGACGAATGTTTCCAAGGGGGAGATATTATAAGACCCCACAAAATCCTCATCGTCTAAGTCCTTTAAAGCATGCCAAAAAAGATCTCAGACTTAGAAAAATTTCAACTACGTGTTAGGACTTAGTCTTTTCCAAACTCTCAAATTTTGAGGAATTTATTTATGACCTTCTCGACCTCTGAAAGTTAATTTTTAAGTTGTTTCATGATCGGGGAAGTCAATAGTACATCACGGGTGAGTTTTAAAGTTTTTGAACAAACGTAAGGGCATATTTGGTACACCAAAATAACAGCTCAGGGCGATTTACCCATGGCGCCTCGCCAAGTCTGGTGCTAAGGCAAGCCCGCGATGGAGACCGTGGTGCCTCAGCCAGAGCAGCGCTCTAGAGCCCGCAGTGCCCTGGCCAGTCCAGTCTGGGTAATATCTGCAGGCAGGCCCAGGAAAGCCCGTGATGGAGACCGTGGCACCTCGGCCAGAGCGGCTCTTCAGAGCCCACGGCGCCCTGGCCAGTCCAGGCCATGTAATTTTTCTATAGTCAAGTTTCGCGTTTGTAAGGGGAAATTGAGTCATTCTTCACTTCCCCAATCTGTCTAAACACAAGATTAAAGCCTATTCTAACCACATTAGGCCTATTTTCATCAAAAT
>NC_061117.1:206014206-206043331 GCF_002878395.1 Capsicum annuum
CTTTCGTTGTATTCGACTTATCATTTACAATTTATTCTGAGTCAGTTGGAGATCTATCCCAATGGCTCCCTAGTTCTTTAGTAGTAGAGGCTTGTCGGACTATTAGTTGATTTCAGACTTTCAGTATTTGACAATCAGACAGTGTTTTCAGTTTATTTCAGTTCAGATTTGATTTAATACAATACTATTGCTTGATTTGTTTATCCTGAAGTAAGCTCCTGACTTAGTAGTAGGCTCAAAGGGTTAGCTTGGAGCTACTTGTAGCCTTGAGCACCGTGTGACGTCTCGGGATGATATTCGGTGTGCCCCTCTCCCTTTAATGGTATTAGGACCAACTATATATAGAGAAAAATAATTGAGAGAAGTTGGTAGAGGTAGTAAAAATAGGAAAAAATCTCTTGATTTAGGTAAGAACTATTTTACATGTAAAAGAATGATAAGAGGACATTACTTGAAGGTAATAATATTCTTTCACCTAGAGAAAAATATCTTAAGAGGATTTTATGGATATGGGAAGATTTGAATAAATTTGAATTTGAAATTTTAATTTTGAACTTGTTTAGGACTAAATAAATTTCTTTCAAAAAATAAAATGGATAAATACTAAATTACTAAGTGAAGGAAAATAATACTAAATTATTAAATCAACCACTATATCAATAGTAAGAAAATAATTTATAATAAATGAATAATAACTTTTAAATATTTGATCAAATACTTATAAAATAAACTAAACGAGAAATGAAAAGAATAATTAAACAAAACTTTGCAAGTGAAGAATATTATATAATAAACATAAAAATACTAGTAGTAATAGTAAACAACAACAATAAGTAAAAGGCTATGAAAACAATTGATTGAATCAATATAATTATGTCCCTCATTTCTATTTACGTGACGCAAGAAGTTTCAGAAGAATAACATCTTTTTTTAAATTTAATAATTTTAAATTCGTTTTATTCCTCTTTATTATATTTAATAATTTTAATTTTTTTTATTCCTCTTTAACTTCACGCTTAAACATCTATACATAAATTGACTTGAAGGAAGGAGGGTGTACTAATTTTCCTTTATACTTTATCCATGAGTTAGTTGAACGAACACCTGAAGTTGTTATTTGTTTATTTTTGGTTAAAGAGAATAGATATTCATTAGGAATTAATGAAGCAAATAGTTAGTGCTCCCAGCAGTTGTAGGAGCCAAAATAGCATTGTTCGGGCCACATCCCGGCCCTGTAGGAGAACAGTTGAATTTTGAATTCTACGATTAAAACTTGTACCCTCCCTATCTGCTTGTACAAAAGCAATTAAAAAAGGTGGCATTTGCCAGTAGAGTCTTGGTTCCAGCTCCATGATCCTAGCTCCCTCCTTCGCAAGTATGTCTGTCACTGCATTCTGCTCCCTGTAGATATTTGTTGGGGCTGCTATATGCATTTCCTCCATTAGTAGTCTGCACCCAGTCAAAATATTATGATAGTATGGGTGATCATTTTCAAGCATATGCAATAATACACTAGAATCAGTTTCGATGATGATGTGGTAGAGATTGTTGGCTTTAGCGATGGCCAAGCCATATCTTAGGACCAATATTTCGCCATGGTGGGAGTGGTTAGGGGAAGGCGCATGTCATAACCTAATACCCAGTTCCTTTCATGGTTCCTAAAAGCTCCTCCAATTCTCTTTTTCTCGGGTTTTGAAGGGCTGAGCCATCTATGTTAAGCTTTAGATAACCCCTTGCAGGGGGTTTTCAGCTAACAGTGGTCGTGGTGGTAAAGGAGGTATTGGGTTTTTCAGTAGTGGCTATCAAGCTATACTCAGTAGCCAGTGCAACCGCCTGATGAGGAGAGATAGGAGTGTTTCTGTTATTGAAGTTATTATCATTTCGACACAGCCAAATGGTCCAAAGGCAGTGGGAAAGAAGAGTCCCCCAGTTGAGCCAGTTGTTGAAGAATTTACCTTTCAATTCTTTCCATTCTTTCTCCCAGTTGGCAGCATAGAAAGTAGTGAGCAAATCCTCGATTTTGAATGTAGAAAAGTGAATAAACTTATCCCAGAATAGAATGGCATGAGGGTATTTGAAGAAGATGTGGTCAATAGTTTCTTCTTACTGATTTTAGCATTGATTACATAGGGGAAAGGGGTAAGCCTATGTGTCTTCGATAGGCATTGGTGGGGAATATATTGTGGAGCATATGCCAAAGGAAAGTTTTAAGCTTGTTAGGAGTGCTCTCTTGGTCTCTAAGAAGGTTGTACATACAACTAGTAATAACATGGCAATTACTAGTGAGCCCCCAAGTATGTATGTCCTCCTCAGTAGAGTTATGGGGTAGAGGAGTGGTTAGGATAATCTCTTTTAGGTTCTGGGGGAGTTCCATGGAGAGAATACTAAGGTTCCAGTTGCCATTGTTATAAAAGTTATGCACAGTAAGATTCAAATCAGAGGCAGTTAAAGGGCCATGGATGGTATTCCTTATACTATTCAAGTGAGGGATCTAATTATCAAGCAAAAATTGACTTTATTCCCTTTATTGACACACCAAGTTATTCCCTTGGAACAATTCTTCTATCCCCTCATAACATTCTTCCAAGTCCTAGTTAGGGTGGCAGTATTACTATTTTGGTATTTATGAGTGAGCACTCTTCCCCAAAGGTTGTTAGGTTGAGTGTGTAGTCTCCAACCTAGGCTAGCATAGAGGGTGTTGTTCCTGGTTTCACTCTTATGGAGCCCTAGCCCTCCTCTAGCCTTAGGAATGGTGAGGGTGTCCTTGTTGAGTAGGTGTAATTTCCTTTTCTCAGCACGGCTACCTCAGACAAAGTCTCCTTACATTTTATTAATGTGTTCATGGATTTTTCTAGGGAGTTTGATGTAGTGCATAATGTGGGTGGGAATGCTGCTAAGGGTGGATTTGGTTAGCACAGTCCTACCAGCCATATTGAGAAATCTAGTTTTCTACCCAACTAGTCTAGCCTTCATGTTATCTAATATAAACTCAAAATCATTATTCTTAGTCTTACTATGAAAAATAGGGTAGCCAAGGTATTTGCCAAAGTCTCGACTAGGGTTGATTTGAAGTATGTTGAAGCACAAGGTTTCATTTTTAGGGGTGTAGGCTTTTTGGAAGATTACCTTGGATTTGACATTATTGATAGTCTGGCCAGAGGGAAGACTGAAAACTTATAGGATGTTTAAAATTGTGTAGCAATTTACAGGGTTAGCCCTAGCCAGCAGAGTGAGATCATCAGCAAAGAAGAGGTATGATAGTTTGGGACCTCCAGTAGTAATGCCTATGGGATGCCAGTGTTTGGCCTCTTTCTCAGATTCTATTCCTCTGGGAGTCTTTTCATGTATAAGATGAAGAGGTAGGAGAACATAAGGTCCCCTACCTGATCCCGTGGTAGGTTTGAAGGTTTCAGTCCTGCACCTATTAACTAAAATAGAAATAGAGGAAGTGGTGACACATGACATAATGAGCCTAGTAAGGTTAGCAGAAAAACCAAAGAAGAGGAGGGTGTCTTTTATGAAGGTCCACTCCAGCTTGTCAAAGGCCTTTTCTAGATCTATTTTGAGGATCATGTTGGCATTTGTACCCTCATTTTGTTAAAATGAATAATGTACTCTTGGATGATGATGGCCTGGTCAAAAACCCTTCTATTGACTAGAAAACTAGCTTGGCTGGAGCCAATAATGGAGGGGGGTAAGGTTTAATTTTATTAACAATGATCTTGGTGATTATCTTGTAAGAAGTGTTGCGGAGTCATATGGGTCTAAATCTTCTAAGGCTCTCAGCATTGCTGCATTTAGGAATGAGACAGATCAGAGTGGCATTATTGTCAGGGGACATGGAGTATGTGGAGAAGACTTTCTTACAGAAGTTGACAGTGTTGGTCCCTACAGTACCCCAGAACTTTGGGAAGAACATAGAGTGGAGATCATCAGGCCCAGGGGACTTCAGAGGTTTGAAGGATTTTGAGGGCTACCATGATCTCAATATCTTTAAGAGGGGACTCCATGGCAAGCTTATTGGCCTCAAAAAGAATATTGGAGTTCTTAACAGGAGCAAAATATCTATTGGGGCTGCTGGTGTGGCTAGTAGTGAAAAGATCCCTATAGTGCTTGAGAATGTGGGTTTGGATATTGGATTCTCCTGAGATGGTATTTCTAACTTCATCTTTGAGCCCATTGATCCTGTTCCTCCTCCTCCTATTGATGGTGGAGGAATAAAAGAATGATGTATTGACATCCTCCTCTGTGAGCTAAGATATCTGGATTTGATTTTCCAAGAATCCTCTTCATATTTCAGTAAGCCATCGTAATCAAGCAAAGTTTATTTTCTAGCTCATGGAGGAAGGAACTGGTGTGATAGTGGGCAGATTTTTGGATACCATCTAGCCTAGCCATAATTTTCCTTATCCTGTGGAAGATGTTTCCAAAAACTATTTTGTTCCAATGGGTGGCAACATCATAAAAATGGAATATGGCAAGATGAAGTGGGATGTTTACAGGAAAACACCCCTCTAAAAGTCCCTGGAAAAAGTGGTGGTTATACTATATGGGCTCAAATTTGAAGGGTTTGTTCCTATCTCTCCTAGGGTCATTAAAAATAGAAAGAAGAAGGGGACAATGGTCAAATTTAGTTCTAGGGAGATAGGTGACAATATAATCAGGATAGTGGTTTATCCAGGAGGTATTTACAGCATATCTCTCCAATCTCTCTTGGATAAGTCACCTCCTATTCTGGTATCTTCTATTGTTCTAGGTGTATTTACATCCCTTATAGCCTAGGTCCACCATGTTGCAATAATTTAAGCATGTCAAGAAGTGGTTGGCTCTATTATTGCTAATAGGGGCTCCTCCTAATTTCCCATTTGCCTCAAGGACTTCATTAAAATCCCCTCACATAAGCCAATAGCCAGAGAAGCCATTGGCAATGAGGCGTAATTTCTCCCAAAGAGAGTATCTTGTGCTAAGGTCACAACTAGCATAAATAGAAGAGAAAAAAAAGTCATTGTTAGTTTGACTAACCTTGATGGTAGCATGAACACCTTGAGGTGAGGTGGAAAAATTCTGAAGGTGGAGCACTTCTTCCTTCCACATTACTACGATACCGCCTTTCCTACTCAGAACACTAGACTCCAAGTAGGTCTCAAAACGGAGAAGCTCAGTAATGTTCTTGTGGTCAACCATCTTAGTTTCAAGGAAGGCAACCAAGGCTGGGTTTTTAGCTTTGATCAAGGCATCACATTGTCGCTTGAAGGAGGGGTTGTTGGCTTCTCTAGTATTTCAAATGAGGAACTTCATGGGGTTATAAGAATTGGGTGGGAAGTGAGTCATTGGGTGCTTTCCTTTGTCCCTCAGGTTCGGTTGGGGGATTAGGGCTACTGTCGTGGTGTGATCCTCCGAAGCATTCCTTAGTGTCAAGCTGAGGAGCTTCATCTCTACTGGGCAGGTCAGTACCAGAAGTGTGTTCGAAGGCTCACTGAATTCTTTTTGAAGTGGCTTATTTAGAGTGAAGTTTGTGACAGTCAACTCCTCCATTTCTGCTAAGACTTGTTCTAGCTCCATGCTTGAAAGTCTTAGTTTCTCTAGTATTTATTTGGGAACTTCGGCTGGGTATGGTATTCCCTGAGGGAGAAGAGGATTTGCTAAAGCATTGGGTTGTTCCAGGGGATCCCAAGGTACAAAGTTCAGTATCTTCGCCTCGGTGAGATAAGGGGAGTTGAGATAGAAGGGGGGATTCTTTAAGACATAGTTCATGAGAGATTTAAACTTATTCGAGTTCATTATGTTGAGGGTGCCCATCCTTTGCGCCTGCAATAGAGTTTGGCACCAAACTTGGTACCCCAGACCCTTCGCAATTTGATCCACCCCTTCTTTGACAATCTGAGCCATCCAAGCTGGGTCTTGGATGAGTAGCACAACTGGTTGATCCCTGATGAGTAAGCAATGAGATATGGTTTTCCCTTCCAGAGCCAGCTCTGCCCAAGACATTGGTATCCGGTTGGCTGGTGGTGGATCTATTTTGAAGAAGAGAGGCTCCTTCAGAAATGGAGCATTGTTTGGTAGTGGATTTGCCATTATTGGATTGGTGTTGGCTCTCAGTACTTTGGTTGGTTTTTTGGACAAGGTCTTGGTGGTTCAAATAGACGGAAAAATTAATGGAGGATTTATATAACATGATTGTATCGATCATGTCAAGCGACCTATAGTGATGATGATCCCTAGTGTTAATGGATTACTCCACCCAGAAGATGCAGAGACGGAGGATAGGATGGGGGTTACCCCATGGGGGGTGAGTTGCCTTGTTGGAGGGAGAAGTAATAAATGGAGGGCTTCTCGGGTCCTAAGAAGCGTGTTTGCTGGGAGTTAATTCTCCACTTAAGGCATTAAGGGAGTTGACCTTCTCTGGGCCAATTGTCTGCGTGTATGGCAGAACGTGTGGTCCCGGTTGGGCCACATTGCACTTCATTTTCCCTTTATATTAGTGTATTTAGCAGTAGAATAATTTATTTTTTTATTTTTTTATTAAAGGGTTCCTTATTGGTATTGTTTATGTTGCCAATATTATTTCATAATGTTTCAGCAATGGGCATGAAGGAATTTGGATTGAGAAACTTACTTGTGTTCACATTATACACCTTTACCTGTGTGTGGTTGCTCTTGTTTACCTCTTTTCCTTCCTGGGTACTCTGCATCCCTTAATATGTTTGTTTCCTCTTAGGGAACTTGACTGTTTGCCATTCTTCTGTTTCACCTATTTCTTTACTGGTGGAGGGTATGCAGTTGCTTGAGTCTTGTGTGTGGCTGGAGGATTGTGTTGTGTATTTGGGACAGCCTGTGTGAGTGTGCCCTAGCCTTCCACATCTGGTACATAAGACTCTCTCTCCCTCATAGACCACCTTCTGCTTATGTGTTCCCACTAAGACATACTTCTTGACAGGCTTGTCTAGGGGCACTTGGATGCAGATTCATACGTAGCTTCCCCTTAGTGCTACCGACGTGCACGTGTCAATCCTTAGGAGTGTTCCCAAGTGGTTTCCAATTCTTTCGAGGATGTTTCTATCATAGAACTCCGTTGGTAGCTGGGGGAGCCTGATCCACATGGCAGAGTGTGTTTGTATGGCTTCTTCTGGGGTGAAGTTGGGTTCCCATCATCGAACTGGCAGGAATTTTCCTGTAATGAACGAAGGTCCTTCATGTAAGGCCTTGTGCATGTTATCGGGGTTGTTGAATTTAGCCACATAGAAGTCGTTCCCAAGATCAATTAAGGTTAACGGCTCGGATGGCTTCCATAGCTCAGTCAGCTTAATTTTTAAGTAGTTGTGTGCTAGTTTCTTATTGAACACTTTAACAATTACTGAAAATTTTCATAGGGCATAGATTTTTTCTTTATCTTCTTCACTTAGATTTATCGCATCCCCAGAGTCCTGTGAAAGCATTGGTGCTTTTTTCCTTTATCAATTCCCAGGTATAGTCCATTCAAGCTATTTTCCTTATTGAGGAGGTCCGCCTTGAATGAATCCTTGGTGTGCTCCTCCGCAATGTCTGCGTCAGTGTGTGTTTCCATGGGATCTGGTGGATCCGGTGGTGATGGACCTGAAGTTGTTATTATTGGACCTTTATTAATGCCTAACGTTACAGTGTAGTGTTTCTCAACAAAATTAAATGTGTGAAAGGACTTCAGGTTAGACTATAATAAATTCTTCTACCTGAAAATATGGAGGTTGTTCGTTGAGAAATGACTTTACGTTATGTCAACCATATGAAATTTTGTTTGATGAATTAATTTTCGATAGTAAATGAGGCTTTAGTGGCCAGTTTTTGGCCATAGATTCATTCCCATTCTGCTTTATCATCTTTAGACCATTCATTTTTTAAAATATATATTTAGTTAAAAGCTTGCCAATAATCAATAGAACCTCTTTTATTTATAACATAATGGTTTGTATATATAAACCCCATATCCCATTTGGTATACTGGGTATATATTGTTTGTAAGAGTGTGCATAAGTCGGGTTGGTTTACTTTTTTATTAAAAAAATAAATCAATTATGTCGATTTATTAAAACTTTAAATCAAATCAAATCAATATAAAATTAGTTTCTTTGGTTTAAGTTTTAGTCGTTTTTTTCAATTTAATATTTTATGTATAAAAATTTTATACATACATACATACATACATACATACATACATACATACATATATATATATATATATATATATATATATATATATATTATGTCGGTTTGATTTGAATTTGGTTTGACTTTTTTTTTGTTAACACCAAATCAAATCAAGAATGGTCCTTTTTTTAAACTCCAAACCAATCAAATTAAATCATAAGTCGATCTTTTTTTCTCAATTTGATTTGATTTTCAATTCGATTTGACTTGGCGGTTTTATATGTACACCCTTAGTTGTATATATGAACTTCACCTGGCTAAAAAATCTTCTCTCTTAACAATTTTTTTGAACAATTCAACTGTATTTATAGCACTTATTTTCAGCAGAAAAATTCCCCGAATTAAGGCAGTAAAGCTGATGATTTTTGCTATTTAAATTCATAACGAATTCAAACCCATCAAGTCTCTTTTTTTTTTGTTCCTCTTCCTTCACACAGCCTCACTCTTTTCACAATATGATGAAGTACTAGGATTTAGAAACAATTTAATAAAATGGGTGTCTTAAAAAGTCAAATCATAATAAAAGACTTTAAACTTAATATTAACATGATCTTAATTATTTTAATTTTATTCATCGAGCAATTTGAGACGCAATAATAATTTTTTAAGAAGGTAATTTATTATTTTATAAATAGAAAGTAAATGTTGGATAATCTTGACTTCTTTGTGTATTTATATATATATATATATGTGTGTGTGTGTGAATTTCTTAATAAAAATTTAATTCTGTCACCATTCACTGCTCATACACAAGATCGCTGCATACATACCCATTTTAAAACTTGTACTATCTTTTTCTTAAACGTTACAAGAAAAAGTCAATTCAAAGACACATTTTGTAGTAGTTTTAAAGATTGCTGGTTGCTTTAATTGGACAAACAAAGCAAGTTTCTATCTATAATTATGTGAAATGAAAGTGGGACTTTTTGCTATATAAATATATTATTTAGCAAATATAGATTATAGATTAGACCAGAACAAGTCATCCACTCAGCTGATGTAACCTTTTGTGCAACTATCTTTCCCATTATAAGGGATATTGTTTAATAAAATTAAATCAACAGTCCATATATATTAAACATTAATATTTTGATAGTCTAAATTCTCAGTGATAGTTTCACATATCTGCCGGCATTATTCTTTTTTCCATATAATATTTACCAAAATTAAATATCTATATTTTGGTGCCCTACATATTGAGCTATCGTCTAGCTATAAATTTAATTGAAAATTGAAAAAACAAATGATTTTTTAAAGTTGTATTGAAGAATAATTTTGAAATTATATTTGGACATATATTTTTATTTGAAAAGGTCTGAAGTTTTGTGAATGAACTTTTTTTTGAAAATAATATTTCAAAAATCAATTAAATTTCACAAGCAATAATATTTTTAATTTTTATAAATCTACTTTGAAAATCTATAGCTAAACGGAGCCAAGTTTCTTTTCAAAAGTTGGAAATTAAATACTACAACTTGATAGACTTCGATATTTTAGCTTACCCATCCGAAAAAAAAGACAATATATTTTGTACATTTATCTCCTTTATTCTTTGTTCTTATCGATTTTCTTGTTTCTCTTGTATTAATTTAAAAAGTAAATAGCAAAATGCGACATTGTTGTCTTATTTTTGGTTAGTCAACCATTAATTATTCAATCTTCTTCTACTACAAGAAGAAAAATACATACACACTTTTTGCTTGTTTTCATTCATCGGTAGTTATTTTGAAGTTTGATAAATCCAAAGTCATATTTATCCTTTACATAGATTGGATTGTTGAATACGGAATCCTTATAGTAGACTTGACCAAGATTCAATCGAGATATGATAGTTTTTAGAAACAATTTTGGGAAAGAAAGAGAATGCCAAAAGTTTGATTCCATTAGTAAGATTTGTTAAAGTTCTCTTCTTTAAGGGTGTGTTTAGTATCCTAAGTAATAAATGATTTTTTTATTTTACTTTTTATTATTCAACAAGTAAATTAAAATATTTTCTCCATTTATTTTTACTTATCACATTTTATTTTTGAGAGTTAAACTATATAAAATATTATAAAGATGTATTTTTCATCGTATCAATAGGATAAGGATTGCAACTTATAACATTTTTCGTATAGTTTTCGAACATCTAAATTTTAAATTCAAAATATTAAATTAATAACTTCAATTTAATTTTAAAATTTAATCAAATTAACTTTTGTAAAATAAAATATGATAAGTAAAAGATGAACAGACGAACTAGCGTCTTAAAAATATGAAATATCTATATATAATTGAGGAACCAATTATATTATTTTCCCTATATAGAAAGTCTCACTCTTTAACGACTTATTCATACACCTTATTTATTCTATATCACTTTCAACGAGAGATTAGTATCATAATTGCAAGCTAAAATATTTAATTCAGCCACAATCAGTGTATACTTTTTTTTAATGCAACAAGCTGCTATTCATGCATACATACGATTAGTGCATATTCAGTATTCTCCTCTTATATTAATTTAAACTTAAAATGGTTCATCCAAAATTAGAATACTCCAATTAAACTAAAAAGTCAAAGAAGCTTCTTAGAAGTTGGAATCCTTAATTAAAATCAATAGATAAGATCAACTTAATGAATTATGATCTTAAGTACTAGCTTAATTATCGTATTAAGTATTTGTTATTAAACTGATTTCCTGATTATGTCAGATATTGAACAACTTAAAATTTCATAAATAATTAGATGTATCATTTGGACTATATTATTTTGATTAATTATTGGCTAAGAGAATGAACATGATCAAACAACCAAATTAGACTGTTGTTTATTCTTAAATCAAACAAGCTACATTTCATGCTTGACTATTAATTATTAGAGGTTCTTGTTATAAAACAAGAAAGAATAAAGAAGAAAAGTAAAGAGAATAGAGAGAGTGATTCTTATTTCTTCTCTTTAGGGATGATTTATAATAAAGGAAGACCTTCTATTTATAGGGGAATTTGCCCCTAGTTTCACACTAAAAGACAAATACATCAAATGCTGATAGACATCAAATAGATCTTAATAGACATTCACTGTAATTGATATATATCATAACACTCCCCCTTGAATGTCTAACAATACATATATAGGCTGCCTCATTAAAAACCTTACCAGAAAAATCCAGTGGGACAAAACCTTATAAGGAAATATTAGCTCCCCCTAATAAGAACTTCCCTGAACCTTTGCATTCCGATCTTGTGCACCATCTTCTTGAAAGTTGCATTTGGAAGAGACTTGGTGAATAAGTCAGCCACATTGTCACTTGAACGAATCTGTTGTACGTCAATATCACCATTCTCTTGGAGCTCATGTGTATAGAAGAGCTTTGGCGAAATACGCTTTGTTCTATCTCCTTTTATGAATCCTCCTTTAAATTGTGCTATGCATGCTGCATTATTTTCATATAAAATCATGGGTACTTTGTCACATTGCAAGCCACATTTTTCTAGAATGAGATGTATTATAGACCTCAACTACACACACTCTCGGCTTGCTTCATGAATAGCTATAATCTCAGCATGATTCGATGAAATGGCTACGATAGACTGCTTTGTTGATCTCCAAGATAAGGCAGTACCCCCACATATGAATACATAGCCTATTTGAAACCGAGCTTTATGCGGGTCAGATAAGCACCCAGCATCATCATAACCAACAAGATCAGAACTGCAATCTTTAGAATAAAATAAGCCCATATCAGTAGTCCCCTTTAGATACCGTAATATGTGTTTGATCCCATTCCAATGTCTCCTAGTAGGAGCAGAACTATACCTTTCTAGCAAATTTACTAAAAAGGTAATATCAGGCCTTGTAGTATTTGCAAGATCCATTAGTGCACCAATTGCACTAAGATATGGTATTTCAGGACCAAGGAGTTCCTTATTCTTTTCTTGAGGTCGAATGGATCCTTATTCACATCAAGTAATCAAACAACTATCGGAGTACTTAATAGATGTGCTCCATCCATATAGAATCGTTTCAACACCTTTTCTATGTAGACAGATTGATGGACAAAGATATCATTTGTCAAATGCTCAATTTGCAAACCAAGGCATAACTTTGTCTTTCCGAGATCTTTCATCTCAAATTCTTTCTTTAGGTAATCAATTTTCTTTTGAAGCTCTATTAGTGTTCCAATAAGGTTTATGTCATCGACATAAACAGTAAGTATAACAAACTCCGACGTTGTTTTCTTTATAAAAACACATAGACAAATTTCATCATCCGTATAACCTTCTTTAGATAAATATTCACTAAGACGGTTATACCACGTGCGTCCAAATTGCTTCAAACCATACAATGATCTTTGCAATCTAATGGAATACATTTCTCGAGGCTTTGAACTATATGCTTTCGGTATTTTAAATCCTTCGAGAATTTTCATGTATATCTCATTATCAAGTGATCCATATAGATAGGCTATTACCACATCCATCAAATGTATTTCAAGTCTCTCATGAACAGTGAAACTAATAAGATAATGCAATGTTATTGCTTCCATAACTGGTGAATATGTCTCATCATAATCAACACCAGGCCATTGTGAAAATCCTTGTACAACAAGGCATGCTTTATACCTTTGTATTTTATTTTCTCATTTCTTTTTCGTACAAAGAACCATTTATAGCCAACAGGCTTAACACCATTAGGTGTTTGAGTTATAGGTCGAAAAACTTCACGTTTGGCAAGTGAATTCAATTCAGATTGAATTGCTTCTTACTATTTTGGCCAGTCATTTCTTTGTCGACATTCTGTGACAGATCGAGGTTCAAGATCCTCGCTATCTTGCATGATTTTCGTTGCAACATTGTATGCAAAGACATGATCCACTACTATTTCAAATCGATTCAAATTAGTTTCAACATCACCTGAATTTATGGATAGTTCCTCATTTTCTTGAGTCTCAGGCTCATTGATTCCTTCAGGAATACCAACATTGCGCAAATCTTGAGCTTCGATATGAGAATCTTTCGTAGTGTCATCTTGACCATTTATTTTTCTTTTTTGAGGATTTGGATCCTTAAAACCTAATGGTTTGCCACGCTTCAAGTGTGCTTTAGAGTCATTAGCTATGAAACTAGTGGATGGTCCTTTAGAGAAATCAATTCAAATTGGGACATTCTTTATAGGAATATGTGATTTGGTGATTCATTTCATATCAGTAAATGCGTCCGACATTTGATTTGCAATTTTCTACAGATGAATAATCTTTTGTACTTTTTGTTCACAAATAGCAGCACGTGGATCAAGATGAGATGGTGATGGATTTTTTCACAAAATTTCTCTTTTGATATCACTATCTTCTCCTCCTAATTTTGGAAAAAGTATCTCATCAAACCGACAATCTGCAAATCGAGCAGTGAACATATCTCCCGTTAATGGTTTAAGATAGCAAATAATGGAGGGTGATTCACACCCAATATAAATTCCTAACCTTCTTTGGGGGCCCATCTTGGTGCGGTTTGGTGGTGCTATAGGCACATAAACACCGCACTTAAAAATTCTCAAATTAGATATATTAGACTCTTGACCCAAAACTAATTGCAATGGAGAAAATTTATGATAATTTATCAGTCTAAGACGAACAAGTGTTGCAGCATGCAAAATTGCATAACCCAAAATAGAAGTGGGCAACTTAGTTCTCATAAGCAATGGTCTTGCTATCAACTGCAGGCGTTTAATTAATGACTTAGCAAGGCCATTTTGAGTGTGAACATCGGGTACAGGATGTTCCACTCTTATCCCAATCGATAAGCAATAGTCATTAAATGCGTGGGATGAAAATTCTGCAGCATTATCAAGAAGAATAGACTTAATTTGATTATCGGGAAATTGTGCCCGTAATCATATTATTTGTGCCAATAATTTTGCAAATATCAAGTTGCGAAATGACAAAAGGCACGCATGAGATCATCTAGATGAAGCATCTATTAGGATCATAAAGTATCTAAATGACCCACTAGTTGGGTGAATGGGTCCACAAATATCTCCATGTATGTGTTCCAAGAACGCGGGGGACTCAATCCCAATTTTTGTTGGCGATGGCCTCACAATCAGCTTGCCTTGATAACAAGCATTGCATGAAAATTCACCATTCGAAAGAACCTTCAAGTTCTTTAATGGATGCCCAATTGAATTTTCTATGATTCGTCTCATCATTATTGATCCTGGATGTCCCAGACGATCATGTCAAAGTACGAAAGTATTAGAATCAGTAAACTTCCGGTTTACTATAGAATGTGCCTCAATTGAACAAATCTTTGTCCAATACAGGCCATAAGATAAAACAGAGAACTTTTCAATAACACATGTCTGTCCAGAGACATTCTTGGTGATACCACGATATTCAAGATTTATCTCATCAATTGTCTTGATATGATAATCATTTTCATGGATATCTTTAAAACTCATCAAGTTTCTCCGAGACTTGGGAGAGAACATAACATTATTTATGATGAGTTTAGTTCCCTTGAGAAAGATTATAATGGCTTTTTCGAAGCCTTCAATCAAATTAGCACTACTAGAAATTGTAGTAACATCAATCTTGTCCATGTTTAGATGAGAGAAATATTTCTTGTCTTTGAATATCGTATGTGTAGTGACAGAATCAATCAAACAAATATCTTCTTGAAAATTATCCATATCTTCAAATAAAATGACATATACCAAATAAAATATATATTAAATTTTTGTATGAAGTGAAAGCTTATAAAAAATTGTTAATCACACTTTACTAAGCGAATAATAAAAAAATATGTCCAATTAGTACGTGATGCAATCGTAATCATATTATGAAATAAGAATGTGATAATATGAGAATATTATTATATTATGTAATCATAAGAGAATATTATTATATTAAAGAATGTAATACGTAATATATATTATTATATTATTTTTCTTTAAAGTTTTCATGACATACAGTAACAATAAAATAGTAAATATTATATTTCTTTAAAGTTTTCATAACATGCAGACAACAATTTTTTTTTAATACATTAACATGCATTAACGCCTCATTATCACGTGTTGTAAAAAATTCACAAACAATAATATTTAATCACTATCATCCTTTCATACAGCCTATCATTAGCTGTTCATTTATGAATCGTTGTTTTTCCTTTTTTTTTTTTAATAAATAATGGAAAAAAAATTCAATTCAATTCAATCATAAATTACAATAATATAATTGAACTAATCAATACGAATTAAAAATCAATACTCATGCAAACAACTACTTTTACATGATTTTTATTCTCTAACTCTTATCAACAATTTAAAAAAAATTAAAAGCGTTCATTATTCCATGTTTACGGAACCATCACCAATCAAGTGATCAATCTTTCCTTCCGGGTGCTCGTAAAAGTCCGCTACATCCAAGCATGTGATGTCAACATTATTTTCAGAGAGAAAGTTAGCCTCGAAATTTCTCTCTTTCTTCTTTAATGATGATTGATAAAGATCAACCAAGTGCTTGAGAGCACGATAATCACGTGAATAGTGTCCTTTTCCACCACATCGAAAATAAGTAATTATTTCACGTTTCTCATCTTTTCTCCTTTTGTTAGATGAATGATTAACACCCGGAATAGGGTTTCTTTCTTGGTCATCATAACCACGACCACGTCCACGACCAGGGCCGTGACCTTTTCCATGCCTAGCATGGTGAGCGTGCACATCATTCACCTCGGGGAATGGTGCAGATCCAGTTGGTCGGTTCTCATGATTTTTCATCAACAAATCATTATATTGTTCAGCCACGAGAAGATAAGAACTCAGTTCAGTATACTTCTTGAAACCTTTTTCTCGATATTGTGCTGTAATAGCACATTCGAGGCGTGAAAAGTGGAGAGCGTCTTTTCCATCATATCATTATCATTGACCGTCTCTCTACAAAGTTTCAATTGAGAAGAAATTCTGAACATGGCAGAATTGTATTCATAAACAGACTTGTAGTCTTGAAATCTTAGATGCATCCACTCATATCGTGCTTTCGGGAGGATGACCATCTTTAAGTGGTCAAACCTTTCTTTTAGGTTATTCTACAATACGAGTGAATCCTTAGTAGTAAGGTACTCAATTTTTAGTACTTCATCAAGATGGTGACACAAGAAAATCGTAGCCTTAGCACAATTTTGACTAGATGTTGTATTTTCATTCTTTATGGCGTCTCCAAGACCCATAGCATCTAGGTGGATTTCAGCATCCAACACCCATGAACTATAGTTCTTGCCCGAACTTTGAAAGGCAACGAACTCACACTTCGTAAGATTGTTAGCCATATGAAAAAAAAGAAGAAATAAAAAATAATACCTCAGGCTTAGCCTTCAAATTTGAGACGGTAGATTCTCGTGCTGATAACGTGTTATTAAACAAGAAAAAATAAAGAAGAAGAGTAGAGAGAATAGAGAGAGTGATTAAGAATAGAGAGAGTGATTATTATTTCTTCTCTTGAGGGATAATTTACAATGAAGAAAACCCTTCTATTTATAAGGGGAATTTGCCCCTAGTTTCACACTAAAAGACAAATACATAAAATCCTGATAGACGTCAAATAGATCTTGATAGATATTCACTATAATTGATATATATATATATATCATAACAGTTCTTTAATTCTAGTATTATTGTTTAAAATATGACATGTCAAAAGGAAAAATGTCAATGAGTTTCAAAGTTAAGGTTCTCGCTAGGTTAAAATTGTGATAGAATTGATCAGTAAATTTTGTCTTTTAAAAAAAATAAAAATTTAAATAATTAACCTAAATAATCATCTCATCAAACACTTAAATAAGAATATTCGTCGAATATATAATTTAAATATAATATACAATCATGTTATATAATTATGCATGCATATCAGTTAGATAAAATAATGAGACTATTTTTGTACTAATTGAGCAATAAGAAATAAACCCAACAAGAGTCGCGATGATGTGATAAACACTTCTTTGTTTTCAATTAGAGTTGTCCAAAGATCTCGAATTCAGATTCAGTTATGTTGGGTTCGAAATCTCGGAGCACATTTTATTTTCATTCAAATGTGAATTTTTGCATGGTCCCGCCTATTTTCTTTAAATTTGGTTATAAAAAGTACACGTCTCAAACTTAAGCTTTAGTATTCAATTATTCATAAAATCATTTAATGATTTCTTTTTGATAAAGGTAATATTAATACCATTTGATGATTTCTCCTTTTTATAAGTGGCCCATATGAAGAAAAAACAATCTCAATATATCAAAACTCAAAAGTCAAAGAAGCTTCTTTTCAATCATAGCCTAAACTGTCTAAAGAATGTCATCAAGAAAACCCTACAAGAGTGAGACCAAGTCTTTAATACAATTTATAACAAAAAAGAAGAAGAAGAAGAAGAAAGTCTTCAATACAAGAATGATATCAATAAATCAATTAACAAGATAGGGACCATAAGTTTCGACATAAAATATAGATGTATATGTAAAAAGTTATTAAAATTATACTAAATACTAAACCTTGAAACCTCAATGCTATTAACATTTTATTTTACTTGGTCAATATATTAAATAGATGTTTTTATTTAGTTTTTCTTTTAATTCTCACAAATCAATAGAGTTTTAATACTTCTTTCCTATATTATCCATAATACTAAATAACTATAAAATAAAATAAGAGTAGTCAAATTTAGAATTTTAAAACATTATTAATAGAGTTAATTTAGTAAAATATACCTCTATTTAAAATTTTCTTAAGGAACGTACAATACACTATTTACAATACAAAAAATCTAAAAAGTTGAATTCATTAAGCATAAATTTTGAACCACTCCTCGAACTATACTAGAATATGCTCTGATGTGAAGCGAATTCAACAATTTACGTATTAAAAATTCGTTTTTACATATGATGCATATTGTGATTTTTTGGCAAAAAAATTCAATTAAACCCTTTGCACAACCTATAGCCTTACCTCTACTTGTATTATTCGTGTATATAAAATTTATCTTTTTATAAAAAGCTCTTACCTTTTCAATTTTTCTCCCTTCTACTATTAGTCTAGTAACGAAATTAGAAATCTTGTTAAAGAGTGTTTAAGAATTTATATATATTTCTTAAAAAAGTTAATTTTTATATTGTATTACTCTTTATGTAAAAAATAATTTTTTTCAAATAATATTGAATGATCATCCTTAAGTCTATATATTATATCGGTGAAAGTTTTACCTACAAAATCAAAATGTGAACTCGATTCTATTGTTCAATTTGCTTTCTTCCTTTCATTTACTCCATCTTTTTTAAGGAAATAAATAGCCAATTCCTCAACCCTTCTCTAATTTTGGACCTTTGACTTTTTCCATTTTTTAAAATCAAATTTAACGATTTTCTTTAACCTTTCTCTACAACACAACAACGTATCACTCGTGTTTGGCTCCAATAACACTATTAATAATGACGAAATCAAAATTTTCATTAAAAATGATCTACAATATAACGAAATAAAATACAAAATTATCGAAAGAATTTTGTAGATTAGCCTATTTGGCAAGCTTATTTTCATATAAGTGTTTATTTTTTCTAAAGGATTAGTGTTTTTAAAGAGTAACAAAAATTATTTTTCAGAAGATAAAAAAGATAGTAGATTTTTAATAGTCATACGCCTAGTAAAAGTACCTAATTGAAAATTACTTTTAAAAATAATACACTTAAAAAACACATTAAAAAATTTGACCAACATTCATTGCTGCTCAAAAATATTTTTTAAATTTATTGGCATAAGTTACTTCTCAAGGAAAATATTTTTTCTGAAAAAACACTTTTAAATTAAATATTTTTCAGAATAAATTAATTTTATAAATTTAATTAAATATGCTATAAATATAAAATAATTATTTTACAAAAAAAATTGAAACCCCTCGATGCTGTATAACTCCACTCTCCCCTCAAAGGCTCCTATCATAAGTAGAAAAAAGAAGTGTTTTTTGACCAACCAACCAATAAAAATGTGTGCAACAGTAATAGTAAGAGAAAGGTAGTGTACTTTTGCCGGCCCCATTTTCTCTATCTATCTGTTTCTTCATTATTATTACTCCCTCCAACAATAACCTACATTCCTTTTTCGTTTGTTTAACTTTTTTTTTTTTTTTTTTTACGATACGTTAATTTTACTTTTTCATTTAAACTTAGACATGTTTAAAAATAAAAGTTTTAAGTATGGCTAGTTATATTTTATGTAATTTAATTTAAAGTTATAAATTTTAAAAGTTTTTTTTATTTTTTAATTTTCTTTTTTTGAACGGGTGAAGTATAATTTTTTTAATAATATTTTAAACTCTGTTGTATTTATTCTTATCTTCTACTTAATTTTTTCCCCATATAAGCGTGTTGAACAGTCAACTGCAGCCTAGCAGCTTTTTTTAAAATTTAATTTCTTTTTAAAACCAATTACCATGGTTTTCTGTTTTCTCGGAATTTTCCCACACAATTTTTAAAGATCAGTTGAGCGGCTTATTAAGGTATTGTGGAATCTTGAATTTTTATTGCTGAATTATGGTGGAAATTGGGGTTTATTGATTGAATTGTGTGTAAAGTTGGAGTCCTTTTTGGGTTTGTTTAGTTGATGAATCAAGAATTTGGATTCTTGGTATTTGATAGTGTAGTTTTGTGCCAAAAGTTGGAGTCCTTTTGGTGTTGTAGTCACTGAATCAAGGGGTTTTAGAAATTGGATTCTTGATATTTGATAGCTGTTGTAGTTTGTGCAAAAGGTGAAGTCTTTTTGGTGTTTGTAGTGGTACTGAATCAAGGGGTTTTTAGAAATTGGATTCTTGGTATTTGATAGTAGTTGTAGTTTGTGGAAAAAGTTGGAGTCTTTTTGGTGCTGTAGTGTTACTGCATCAAAGGGTCTATAGAAATTGGATTCTTGGTATTTGATAGTGTAGTTTGTGGAAAAAGTTGCAGTCTTTTTGGTGTTGTAGTTAGTGCATTAAAGGGTTAATAGAAAGTTGGATTCTTGGTATTGATAGAGGTTCATTTGCTAAAGTTGTAGTTTGTGCAAAAAGTTGGGGTCTTTTTGGTGTTGTAGTTGCTGCATCAAGTGATTACAGAAAGTTGGATTCTTGGTACTTGATACTTGATCATAGTTCTTTTTCTGAAGTTGTAGTTTGTGCAAAAAGTTGGACTCTTTTGGTGTTATAGTTATTGCATCAAGGGTTTATACAAATTGGATTCTTGATATTTGTTACTTGATAGTTCTTTTTCTGGAGTTGTAGATTGTGCCAAAAGTTGGTTTCTTTTGGAGTTTTAGTTATTGTTTAAAGGGTTTATGGGTAGCTGACAGTTATTTATGCAGTTGAATTTTGCATTGGAAATTTGGAATTGTATTCAGTTGCTGTTCTATTGAATTGGGTTGTTGTGACTTTGGGGTTCCATGGTTATGGGGGAAAGATTAATTTTTGCAAAGACTGGTCTCTGGGGTTTGTAGTTTGCAACTGAAGAAGGAAGGTTCTCGGTTGAGTTTTCGTTGATTGATTATGGGTGGCGTCTGTGGAAAACCTTCCTCGCCCGTGCAAAATAGGCGGGATAGACATAAGAAGAGAGAACTGACAAAAGGGACAACTGTGGCATCACGCCCACTCCGAGCTGTTTCTTCAAAGAGAGAGGAAAGTTTCAGGGTGAAAGACATGTTGGAAAATGGTGATGTGAAGCTTGGTTTGATAGATAAGAAGTCTAATGGATCAAGGAAGGTCAGGGATGATCATTATGAACAGATTAAGGAAAAGCTTGGACTCATTGTGAATGGTTGTCCTGGAAACGGAGTCGTCCCAAAAGCCTTGGAAGGGGAACTAATTGCTGCTGGATGGCCTTCTTGGCTTGCTGCAGTGGCTGGTGAAGCTATTAATGGATGGCTTCCTCGCAAGGGTGATACATTCGAGAAATTAGACAAGGTACAATTCTGTAGGCATTCTTTATGGGTGATTAATTTGTCAATTAGATTGGACAGCAATCAAACTTATCTTGGATTAGCCTAAGTTATTAGGAAATCATGAGTAATTAATACTATCTCCATGTCATTTTATATGGTGGTGTTTGATCGTGTCCCAATTCAAAATTTTGAATCGGCTTATGTATTATATCATTGACAGTTGAAGAAAATGTTTAAGTAATTTAGTTTCATAGAGAAAAGATAATGTTTAAAATCTGATCTGTTAAAGAAGGCTATGCTAGCTAAAAGATATAGTTCAACTTTCTCATGTCAGTACTTTAGCTCAGCCACACAAGTCTACACACACTTCAGAATTTGGAAGCTGTAAAACTTACATGTAATAACATTGGAATTATGGCAACATTTTTGGGTGTCGCAAGATGAAACAAGTGTCAAATAAGCTGTGAAGGTAAAATAATTCTGCAATAGAGAGAAGTTGATTTTGTTTCGAAGGAGGGACTGCAGATCTATTCATTTGTTGGGGAAACTAATGATATAGAAGAATAGAAGCCTGATTATGTGGAAATTACTAAAGATAAGAATGTGCAAAAACATTTTGAATGCTATTTCTTTTTTAAAAAATATTTTATATGATAAACTACAAGATGGGTGAAAATGATGAGATACACTAGTAGAGATGCCTGCTGTCATCTATCTAATTAAACAAATAATTTAATTAGTGTTAAACCGTACTTTAGAGTCTAGACATCCCCGTTTCTGATTGCACTCTTTCTTTTCCAATTTCTTGTCCTTCAACTAAAAAAGATTGCAGGAAATCTATAACATAATAGCTCATCAGTAGTATACCTATGGTAGAAATTAATCGATCGCATCCAACAAACTATGGAATAGCCATGCTAAATACAGTGTTTTGATTTAGATGGTTTAGAATTATATTTATTTGTAATGCCCGTGGCGGTATTTCCCTTCCTTTTCTATTTCCATTAAGATGTTAGTTTTCTTTTTCTAATGTGTTTAAAAGTTGTCAATTAGAGTTTTTTGGTTATTGTGTAATAGCTTCTTGTTCTTGCAGATTGGCCAAGGGACTTACAGTAGTGTATTCAAGGCTCGTGACCTAACCAACAATAAAATTGTTGCACTCAAAAGAGTGAGGTTTGATAATATGGATCCTGAAAGTGTCAAATTTATGGCAAGGGAGATAGTCATTTTGCGTAGGCTTGATCATCCGAATATTATCAAATTGCAAGGTTTGGTTTCATCAAGATCATCTTGCAGTTTGTACCTTGTTTTTGAGTACATGGAACATGATCTCACTGGACTGGCATCTGTTCCTGATATCAAATTTACAGAACCGCAGGTGCTTTCTGGGGATCCTTGATTATGTGTTATTCTGTAATTTTATATTAATGAGTTAGCTACATCAGCTCTGCTCTATATTCCTGCATTCCTGCTTTACTCTGTTTTATATTCCTTATGGGTGCCGTATCTATGTTATGTCATCTGCTTCTGTGCTGTACTATGTGTTTGTGTGATATCTCGTGACTTGAGCCGGGGGTCTTTCGGAAACAGCCTTTCTACTTCATCAGAGGTAGAGGTATGGACTGCGTACATCTTACCCCCCCCAGACCCCACTAAGTGGGAATACACTGGGTTTGTTGTTGTTGTTGTTGAGTTAGCTACATCAGATTTTCACTCAATTTAGATAACTTATTTCTGACTTTATTTTGTTTTTTCATAGATGAAATGCTATATGCAGCAACTTCTTAGTGGACTTGATCATTGTCATAGTCGGGGTGTGTTACATCGGGACATTAAAGGTTCAAATCTTCTAATCGACAATAATGGGATCTTGAAGATTGCAGATTTTGGCTTAGCAACCTTTTTTGTTCAGCACCAAAGTGTTCCATTGACAAGCCGCGTTGTGACTCTTTGGTATCGACCACCCGAGCTCTTACTTGGAGCAAGTCACTATGGAGTCGCTGTAGATTTGTGGAGTACTGGTTGCATACTTGGAGAATTATATGCTGGCAAGCCCATTATGCCTGGAAGGACAGAGGTATAAAACAGATTATTATTATTAATATACTTTTTTTATAACTTGTCCATGATACTCACTGCAATTCAGACATTTAACTATATGTGCATTAACCTTAATTTCATGATGGTACATTTTACCAATTGGTACTTGTTCATCAACTGAAAATTTCTCCGTTCTTTTAAGCGACATTATGCCTGATTAATTTTACTTGTGTGTTTCTCCTGTGTTGGGACTTAATTTTTTACATCTTAAATACTTGGAACTTTTTTCTCCTTGTAGGTGGAGCAGCTGCATAAGATTTTTAAGCTTTGTGGTTCACCATCTGATAATTATTGGAAAAAAGAAAAATTACATCATTCAACAGCATTTAAACCATTACATCCTTACAGACGGCGTATTGGGGAAGCATTTAAGGATTTTCCTCCATCTGCTGTGAGGTTGATGGACACATTACTTTCTATAGATCCTGAACTTAGGGGAACAGCTGTTGGTGCTCTTGCGAGTGAGGTAACTTTCTTCCTCCGTGACGTTTCTTTGTCCTTCTGTTTATGCCATCAATCTTAATTTGATGCTCTTTAGTCTAGTCCGTAATGGTTAGATAGAACTGAAGACTAAATCCTGCATGCTTATAGTCAAATGGCATGCAGGTTTCGGTCCTGATTGTTACAAGCATTAAGTAGAAGAATTTGGACCAATTTGTTTCTAGGAGAACCAATGCTATCAATCTGATCTCCTTTCTATATAGCACAAGATAATATTCATGATAGATAGTTGCTTCCGAAATTGTATCTGGTAAGTGTGCACTAGGTGATATCTTGGACAGATCTGTTTGTATGTATAAACAAATACTCCATCCATATGATTTTATCTTAAGGTGCTTTTACCTGGCGTGAAGTTTAAGAAACAAAGTAACATGTTTTGACATATAAGCTAAATATATGCAAATTATTAGAATTGCTTGTACAGACAATCCTTGAGAGTCGGTAAGAGTTCCAATTGCCCCTTCATCTGTCTCTATCATAGTAAAAATCAGCTTTTGTATGAAGTGGGGTCCCAACAAGTCATGTTAGTACGTCTAAAATAATTTGGATGCTATCATTAAATAGTTTTGGAAACAGAAGATATTAAACTTCTTTTGCGGCTTTCTAAAACTAAAAGAGTGACACATAAAATAGGACGCATGGAGTAACTTCGTGAGCTTTTACAAATTACCAACGACAACAGCAACATACCCAGTGTAATCCCACAAAGTGGGATCTGGGAGGGTAGAGTGTTTGCAGTCCTTACAGCAACAACTTCCTGTGCTTTTATGTCTTAAATTTGAAATTCGAAATAAGTAGTAGTAACATAGTCCCTGGTAGTTGGAGGTATATCGTTTCACTCTAGATGATATTCTGGAAGAATTGTCTCATTTTGTCTGAAGTCATTCAGTGTCATATCATTTCTTCAAGGTGAATCTCATTAATATTTGCATAATTAAGTTGCACAACTATTTTCCTGATTAACAAAGCTGTACCCATACAGTTCTTCACCACAAAGCCATTGCCTTGTGACCCTTCAAGTTTGCCAAAGTATCCTCCCAGCAAGGAAATTGATGCAAAGCTGCGGGAAGAAGAAGGTCGAAGGTAAATAATTTTAAGATATCCACATTTCCTGTGAGGACCTAGAACATTGTTTGTTTTGCATAACTTTGGTCTTTCTTGTAGTGTGAGCTAACGTTTTCTAATTCTATCGAGAAGCTTCTTCGTTGTTTTTAAAATATGTATGTCCAGTGGCACTTCCTTTGTTGCTTTCCTAGCTTGCTTGCACTAAAAAAGAAGTTTTTGTTTATCCAATTTCGACATTTCTTAGAGATGTAACATTTGTGTGAAACAGGATTTTCCTTTTTAAGTGTTGTAGCATATGTCATAATAGTTGTCTGAATTGCTTTCTGCAGGCAAGGAGCTGCAGGTGTGAAGAGCCAATTAGGTGATGGGCATACGAGAGGATCAAAAGAACCTCGAGCTGTTCCAGCACCTGATGCTAATGCCGAGTTGGCAAGGTCAATGCAGGTAGTTATCTGTGGCCTGATAATCACGATTCTTCAAATTTTTCCGTCTAACTCCCAAGATTTAGTTAGTTGTTTAGGGTTTTGCCATGAATTGGGAAGTTCTTCGATACATGCCTTTCTTTCTAAACTCCTTAAAGCCGAACTTACAATGTAGATTTGAGAATTCATATAGCCGACCCCTATTAATGTAGATTTGGGGCATAGAAATTGATGTTGTGGAAGATTTGAGTTGGTTAGGTGTGGTCATTCAAACTTAAAATGAATGAATAAAATCCACTTTAGTTGAGGCTGAGAAGGATCGTGCATATCTGTGAGAATCAGTTCGGTTTCATGCCAGGTCGCTCGACCACTGAGGCCATTCACCTCGTGAGGAGATTAGTGGAGCAGTTTCGGGAGAGGAAGAAGGACAGGGAGATTCTGTGGAGGTGCTTGGAGGCTCTAGGGGTGCCCGTGGTGTACAGTAGGTTGATCCAGGACATATATGATGGGTTGAAGACTTGTGTGAGGACGGTAGGTGGGGATTCGGAGCACTTTCCAATTCTGGTAGGGTTGCACCAGGGATCAACTCTTAGCCCGTTTTTATTTGCCTTGGTGATGGATGTTTTGACGCGATATATTCAAGGGCAGGTGCCTTGGTGTATGTTATTTGCGGATGATGTAGTACTGATTGACGAGACTCAAGGAGGAGTTAATGATAAGTTGGAGATTTGGAGACAGAGATTTGGAGACAGACGCTTGAGTCTAAAGGATTTTGGTTGAGTAGAACCAAGACGGAGTACTTGGAGTGTAAGTTTAGTGAGGTGTCGCAGGAGGATGGAGTGGTGGTGAAGCTCGACTCGCAGGTCGTTCAGAAGAGGGAGAATTTCAAGTATCTGGGGTGTATGATTCAGGGCAATGGCGAGATTGATGAGGATGTCACGCATCGTATTGGGGCAGGGTGGTTGAAATGAAGGCTCGCTTCGGGAGTCTTATGTGATAAGAAGGTACCCCCGAAGCTTAAAGGTAAGTTCTATAGAGTGGTAGTCTAGCCGGCTACGTTGTGTGGAGCAGAATGTTGGCCAATTATGAACTCAGTTGAAGGTGGCGGAGATGCAAATGTTGCGATGGATGTGTGGACTTACCAGGAAAGATAGGGTGAGGAATGAGATTATTCGGGGGAAGGTGGGAGTTGCTTCGGTGGAGAATAAGATGCGAGAAGTGAGGTTATGTTGGTTTGGGCACGTGATGAGGAGTGGCTCGGATGCTCCAGTGCGGAGGTGAGACACTAGCTATGGATGGTTTTAGACAAGGTAGAGGTAGACTGAAGAAATATTGGAGGGAGGTGATTAGGCATGATATGGAGCAGTTACAACTTACGGAGGACATGACCCTTGATAAGAAGGTGTGGAGGACGCGGATTAGGGTAGAGGGTTAGGGGGTGGGAGTGCGTCGGTAATAATAATGAAGCGTTCTTTTGTGTCTGTAGTTTTTTCGTGGTATTGTGTGATGTCTATGATTTCGGTTAGATAGTTCTTATTTTTTTCTTGTGATTGTAGTATTATCTTGTGTATTATCTTGTTGCTAGCGGTTAGTTTATTTTGCACTTAGCTTTTATGTTTGTTATACTGTTATCGGTTCTAAGCCGGGGGTCTATCGGAAACAGCCTCTCTACTTCACCTGAGGTAGTGGTATGGTCTGCGTACACTGTACCCTCCCCAGACCCCACTATGTGGGAATAAACTAGGTATGTTGTTGTTGTTGTATTGACTTAAAGCTTAAGATTTTTCTACATTAAGATGCTCACCGATAGGCGATCGCCATATTGGTGTGCAACTATGCGTTTACTGAAGCTATCAATTTATTTGATCCAGACACTGTTTGGTTCGTTTTTTAATTAATACTCGTACCTTGCAACAGAGGAGGCAGAGCAGTTCAAATCCTAAGAGCCGATCTGAGCAATTCTACCCCTATAAAGAAGGTGCTTCCGGTTTTCCAATTGATCAACATAGACCATCACAATTACACAAAGAAAAAGACGGAGATCACTTGGAAAATCATTCAGAGAGATATTCTTATTCCGGACCTCTAGCTCCAGGATTTGGGTGGGCAAAATCTGGGAAGAAATATGATCATGACATTTCCGTTGGTTCCAACAGAGCCGACTTATCAAAGTTTTCAACTTTAGTAGCATCTAGGTCAGTTGTGGCTGGTGATGCTCGAGATCGATTTGTTGCTTCACAGCTGGAATCTGGCGGTCAAGTAGAAAGGCCAGTACGCTTGCTTGATGAACACCCGAGGAAGCAGGATTGGAAGCGTCAGATGCAAAACCGTGCCGGTTCTCGTCAATTTGACAGTGGAAGGGCTAGCATTAAAGAATCAAATCTGGTAAGTATTATTAACTTGTCAAAAAAGAAGTTTTGAAAAATTTTGAGCTCAAAGGACTCGAATGTTTAGTGCGTAAAGATAATTGAGACATTATGTTTTTGCCATGTCACTACGAGATGATTTAGAAGCTGCTGAAAATAACCTCTCAAGTATAGTTAAACTTTAGTCATTGTGCCAATTGTTGGCTCACATACATAACTGCCCCTTGGATTGTTTTTTTTTTATTTTGTCCTATTTCAGATTCCCAACATGTCGGCCCATTTAATTAGGAGGAAACCCTTCCTACTAGGAATTTCTTCATTTCTAGCCCGAGATCTTTGGTTAAGGCCCAATGGTCAAGGGATTTCATTCATCTTGCCACCTTCCTTGGTATTCCTTACCCTCTTTCCACTCTGCCCCGAGGAGTTACTAGGACCAATTTATTCACGTTTGAATGTTCCATTTGAACAATGTCCATTTTCTTATTATTCTCAAAGGCTAAGCGTCAGGTCCCCCGTCTGATTCTACGATAGAGGCCAACAATGGTCAATAACTCTTACCCAAACACCGCTATTCACTAGTTTTTGCATATGCTCGCCATATTTGAAAAAAGCCAGAGGTTATTTGTATTCCTCGGAAACCAGTAATAGCATCTTCGTTACATATTTGCTTTCTTGTTCTGGAATTCTAGTATGATATTGGGATTCTTATCTAGCTCTTTTTTTTTTTTGTCTATGTAGCATGGTCATTCCCATGGTCACAAGGGAAACACAATTCATTTCTCTGGTCCACTACTTGTTCAACCAAATAAAGTGGATCAAATGCTTAAAGAGCACGATCGTCGTATCCAGGAAGCTGCACGACGAGCAAGGCTCGAGAAGGCAAGAGCAGGCAAAGGCCAAGCTCAAGGAATGCAGAGAACCGCCAATTCTATTTACGTCACTAGTCTGGGATCGCACTAGTCTGGGAATTATATATACTTCTATGTACAGTTCTTGAAGTAATTGTTATTTATAGGAAATTCAGTTGATTAAGAAGAATATAGCCAAATAATTGTGGTCTGTTACTGGAGTAGGTGAAAATTATTTATGCACACAAGTTTTCTTTTTTAGTCATTGCTTGGATTAAATTGACAGCCCTTTAAAAGATAGTACAAGAACGACATATATGGTGAAATTTTACAAGTGAGGTCTAGAAAAGGTAGAATGCACGGACGTTATCCAGAATAAAGGAGAGAGGATACATCGATTAAAGAATATTCTCAAGTAATTGAGGAAAATAAAAACGTATACTTGTAGCACACTGGCAACTGGTGGCAACAAAACTAAATAAAGTTTAGATAAATAAAACAAATCTTATATGTTGAACAGCAAGCAGCAGTGGTCTAGTGGTAGAATAGTACCCTGCCATGGTACAGATCTGGGTTTGATTCCTGGCTGGTGCAAATTTGTGGGGGAATAGCTCAGTCTGGGAGAGCATCAGACTTGAAGATTTTGAAGGTCACGTGTTTGATCCACGTTTACCGTATTACTTTTTTCAGGTATATTTAAATTTTTATATTTTTGTGCAG
>NC_061117.1:206043431-206086500 GCF_002878395.1 Capsicum annuum
CCAGTCACACACATCACGTGTTCGATCCACGTTCACCGCATTATTTTTTTCGGGTATATTTAAATTTTATATTTTGTGCAGCAATCTTATGTTTGTGTTCTTTATAACACACAGATCAACCAGTCACACACATACGGATCATAAATTTCAAAAGTCTTCATTTGTTTTTTAAAGATTGTCTTGTTCAAACTTTGTCATATAAACTAAAATGCCAGAGTATTGAAGCTCTGTAAGGGCACTCAACATCTTGTTATTGAGAGAAAGTCGTAAAGAAGGTACTAGATAAGCAGCTTACATAAATTTCTATCGTACAACGCATTTCGTCGTGGTATTTTAGGTTGGAAATGTGAATCTGAATAATCCAATAACAACAATAACATGCACATTGTAATTTTATAAGTGAGGCTCGGTGAGGGTGGGATATATAAAGATCTTACTCTTATCCTGTGAAGGTGGAGAGACTGTTTTTGATAGACTCTCAATAAAAGTAAAATGTTTTAAAGCAGATTTGAAAAGACATACAAAAATGCAGAAGTAAATAATGTAGAAAAAAATCGTAACAACAAATAATATGATAACCAAAGCAAGAAACAACAGATAATAACTACAATCGATAAGTAAGATCATATCATAGGAGAATAATAGTAATCATAGTAAGAAGAAAACTTAGATAATTAACGCTTGACTATCTACTGATCGATACTTTAATTCATAAATTTTATATCTTTCTATCTATAATCGTGTCTCTGTAAGCTGCAACGGGCCATATCAAATTAAAGATCATGAGATTAATAAAGTGGACGGAATCTTATGGAATCTCTGTAAAGTAAAAAACATAATAATATTGTTTTAGCTTCACTAAGTTTTTTTATAAATAATTAAAGAGATAAGATCCAAGTGTTTCCCACTCATCACTAGTTACTTAATCTTAATTAACAAGCTTTTTATTATCCAAACCAATACTTTAAACTGCTTTGCAAACTGAGTGACTAGTGTGTCTGTCATGCTACTGGCCTTTCAGGTGAAGAGTGTTGGGAAACAACGAAAAAACAAAAGGGAGAAAAACGTATATAGCAATTATTAGATAGGAAATTATAACTTATAACATAACTTTCATTTTTTCAAATTATAGCAAATCTTATAAAAAAATAAAAAGTAAAAATATTTTTTTCCTTTTAATTAAAAAAAAACATCAATTATATATATGGAAAAAAAGATTCTTATATCCCAAAAATAGGGATATCAGTTATTGTCAGATATCTTCATCACCTTAAATATCTCAATAAATAGTTTTCATATAATTAATTACAATCTTAAACGTATTTATCGTAAATGTATTTTTGTTCTCATCTTACGAAATTTTAATTTCTATCAAATTTTCGTTTGTTCTTCTTAAACAACTTCAGTTATATGCTTAAAGTTGATCAAACTAATGAACGGTGAAAGGGTACATTCGCTTCTTGTTAAGTATGGAGGAAGATGGAATGTTAACGGTATGCTAATTGTTAAGATCGTTTCGCAGAAAAAAGATTGTGGTCGTTTAAGTGTTGAAGTATATTGGTGTTAATGGTATGTTAATTGTTAACATTCATCGGATACATTTTCGAAACTAAACTGGCACACATACAAATTTCATACAAATCATCAAAAAATGCACTTTATAATCATTCAAATTTCATACATTTTTGGGACTAAAAAAAATCAACAATCAAATTTTTTTTTACACACACAAGAATAAATATTATTATGAAACAAAAATTGTACATGCATTGATAATTTAAAGAATCTTTAAAAACAATATGAAAAATCAATTTTGTATTTTTTCGAAAAGAAGATGCTTATTATCTGAAACACACTTTTTTATAATGAAGAAGATGAATATTATATGAAATCCACTTTTTCCTCAATCTTATATTTTCAAGGGAAGAGTATGAATATTATCTGAGTAAGTTAATGGAGAAACAATTTTCAATAAAGTTTTGAAAGGTTGGGTATATGAATGAAGAGAGAGAGAGAGGTGATTCAGATACTTTTTCACAACATTAATTTGATTTACACTTAATCTTCTTTCAATAAAGTTATCTGATAAAAATGTGCAATCTTTTAAATAAAAAATAATATATATTTACCATAATTATCAATACACAATTTAAGGGGATATTGATTACAACCCTATAAATATGAAACTGATATTAAATTATATAATTAAAAATAAATTTTAAAAATATAATTAAAATAATATATCTTTTAATAAATTGCTATAACTTGTAATTAAATTGCTATTAATGCAATTATCTAAAAGTGTTGCTAAAATTTGTTATTTTAGATCTAATAATACTATAGGGGATAATTTTCTCAAAATAATAATATTAGCAATATTATTTAACTGTTAACAAAATATTATATTAATATTATTAGCAATACAATAACATAACAATGTACAATAATATTACTACTTCAGTGATTATACCATATTCAATATGGCAACTATAACAGTGATCTAACTACTTTTTAACAAGTTAATATATTAATTATACTTGAGGCGTGCTAGACACTGTCCTAAGAAACTATTTCATCAGTGTGAAATATTTTTTCAGGATTAAACAAGCACTTTCCTAATTAATTAGAGGATATTCTGAGTTAAATAACTCTTCCCTACTCAATCAAAGGATACAAGAATCAACAAAATTATTAATACAAATATCAGCAAGTTAAATCATAAGTTTAAATAATACCCAAAATCACTAAGCAGAATTCTAAGAAGAAAGAGAAAACTAAAAAGAAAATCTTTTTTTTTTTTTAAATATTCTGAATTGTTGTAAGGATTGAAAAAGTAGTTATAGGTAAGACTTAGCTTCTCAAGTACACCTCTTGATGGCTTCCCAAGTAAGCCTTCTCAAGTATATCTCTTGATGGCTTTCAAAGCAAACCTTCTCAAATATATCTCTTGATAACTTCTAGAGTAAGCCTTCTCAAGTCCATCTCTTGATGGCTTTTAAAATACATTTAAAGACATGACTTTTTCAATACACTTCAAATGTAAATTATTTTGAAATAACTAAATAACTTTCCTACAATTCCCGCATTATTTCAAAATAATTTATAGAAAAAAAAAATAACTTGCTGAATTTGCATGGACAAAATGCAGTAGCTTTAGTATCTTTTGGACTATGAACCAAACTTAGACCAATAAAATTTAACTTATAGAATTATCGGTGAAATATAATATTTCTATGAACCGAATAACTCTTGTTGTAAGTTAGAGACTTTATCAATCACATTTTGACCGTAATTTTATTGTTCAGTGCGGTTTTGCACCATCCATGTGCGTGCCTGGTATTCATGTGAGCTCTAGAGACTAAGGCCAAAAGTCTCATAGGAACGGCCTCATTCCACTTCACATATAGGTGAATTCATAAAGTGTATACTGCTTTAAATACACCATCCGTAAGGACTATGAATTCATTAAGAGTTAATAACTCATCCCTCAATTTTAATAGCAGTTCAAGCATTCTCAATAAGTGCGCAAAGTCAATATCGACTTGTTATTACCCATATGAACCTACTTCATGGGATCTTCAATCACATAGGTTGGGTTACCATATCTATTGACAATCATATTGGCTTTAACCCCATCTCTTTTGATGTTTGAAGAATTAATTTTCTTCCTACGGATTTAGTTAGTGAATCGGCCGAATTCAATTCTGACTTCACATAATCAATGAAAATTATTCCATCTCTCAGCAATTGCTTAATAACATCATGCCTCAATTTCATATGTCTACTTTTACAACTGTAAGATTTATTCTTCGTAATAGCAATTGCGGCTTGACAATCACAGTGTATATACACAGGAGGCACCAGATCATCTTTGTTTAAAGGGATATTAGACAATTGATCATCCTTTTTCAAAGAAATATTAGATAACAGATCATCCTTTTTAAAAGAGATATTTGTTAGGAAATTTCTTAGCCATCCAGCCTTAGTACCAGCTAAATCCAGAGCCACAAACTCTGATTCCATAGTTGATCTAGCAATGATCATCTGCTTAGCTGAGTTCCATGATATCGCACCACCACCAAGAGTGTACACATAACCACCACTAGTGGATTTTGTCTCATCTGAATCAGAGATCCAATTTGTATCACAATATCCTTCAAAGGTTGAAGGAAATCCACTATACAAAATACCATAATTCATGGTCCCTTTCAAATATTTCATCAGTCTCATTAATGCAGACCAATGCTCATTATTATGATTATGAGTATATCTATAACATAGGCTATATCAGGCCTAGTAAAATTCATTAAATGCATTAGACTTCCAATAATCTGTGCATACTTAGACTGGGAAACTGGGCACCATTATTCCTTTTTAATTTAGAATTAGCATCATAAGGAGTGGCTACAGGAGTTATCTCCCAACATTCAAACTTCTTAAGAAGTCTTTTCACATAATGTTCTTGTGACAACATTATACCTTCTCCACTCGTCATAACTTTAATTCTCAATATCATATTCACTTCATCTAGATCTTTCATATCAAAGTTAGTAGACAAAAATAATTTAGTATGTTCCACAATATTTAAATATATATCAAATATAAGCATGTCATCAACATATAAATAAATTATCACATAATCATTGTCTATCGCTTTTTTATAAACACATTTATCCACCTCAACAGAAGAAAAGCCGTCTTTTATTAAGACTTGATCAAATTTCTCATGCCACTATTTAGGAGCTTGTTTAAAGCCATAAAGAGATTTAATTAATTTACAAACCTTATTTTCTTGTCCAGAAATTACACACACTTCAGGTTGAACCATATAAATTTCTTCTTCTAAATCTCCATTTAAGAAAGCTGGTTTTACATCTATTTGATAGATAAAAAACTTATGAATTGATGCTAAAATAATAATATCCGAATAGAAGCAATTCTTGTTACTGGTGCAAATGTATCAAAATAATCAATATTTTTCTTTAGAGAAAATCCTTTAGCTACTAATCGAGCTTTATAATTATCTAAAGATCCATCCGAATTAAGTTTCTTTTTGAAAATTCATTTACAACCAATCAGTTTTGTACTAGGAGGTAAATCAGTTAAAACTCATGTATTATTTTTCATAAATGAATCAAGTTCAATTTTTATTGTCTCTTTCCAAAATTTAGTATCTGAAGAAGATATAGCTTCAAAATAATTTGATGGTTCATTGTCAACAAGAAAAGTTTGTAAATCATCTCCATAAGAAAAATATTCTTTTCTAGGCCTTTTATTCCTTCTCAGTTCCTCAATATTAGAGGTAGATTCATTTTCTCTTTCAGTAGGTGCATGAGAGATTTTATCATATAGTGGAAAAATATGTTCAAAGAATTCAGCATTCTTTGTCTCAATTATAGTATTAATATCAAATACATCACTTCTCAAGACAAGAAATCTGTATGCAGCACTATATTCAGCATATCCAATAAGCATGCAATCAACAGTTTTAGAACCTATTTTCCTCTTTTTAAGTTCAAAAAGAAGAACTTTAGCAAGGCAACCCCACATTTTTAAATATTTCAAATTAGGCTTATAACCTTTCCACAATTCATAAGGAGTTTTGCCCGTTCTTTTATGAGAAATTTTATTCTGTAAATGACATGCAGATAAAATAGATTCATCACACAAATTATCAGATGCATTAGAGCTAATTAACATAGAATTTATTAGTTTTTTCAATGTCCTATTTTTCCTTTCAGCTACACAATTAGACTCAGGAGAATAAGGCTGAGTTACTTCATGAATAATACATTCTTTTTCACAAAAAGCATTTAAAGATACATATTCTCCATCTCTATCGGATCTAATTCTCTTGATTTTTCTACTAAGCTGATTTTCAACTTCAAATTTATAAAATACAAAAGCATCAAATGCATCATCTTTATTTTTAAGCAAATACAACTTAGTAAATCTAGAGAAATTATCAATAAAGGTCACATAATATCTTTTGCCACCTCTAGTCATCACCCAAATCAGAGTGGATCAAAGATAATAATTCAGTTTCTCTATTAACTGAAAAACATGACTTTTTAGTAATTTTAGCTTCAGCACATATTTCATATTTATCAAAATTACTTGAGTCTAAACCAGATATTAAACCAAGTTACTGTATATTCTTTATATATTTAATATTAACATGTCCTAATCTAGCATGCCATAAAGAAATAGACTCAATCATATAAGCAGAAGCTGATGCATTATCATTGATAATATTAAGAGCATAAAGTCCATGATTACAACGTTCATTTTTAATAAAAATATCATTTTTAGTTAATATGACCTCATTATTTTCAAATATAACCTTTATTCCAACTTTTTCTAATAACGCCACAGAAATTAAATTAATTCTGATATTAGGAACATGCAGCACATTACTCAATGCCAGGGTTTTACCAGATGTGAGTTTGAGAAGAACTTTTCCTTTTTTCAAAAACTAGAATAGTTCTCGAGGTCCCAAGATAAATAATTTATTCTTCTTTCTCAACTTGGGTGTATGATATAAAATCATTTTTATTTATACAAATGTGCCTAGTAGTACCAGAGTCTACCACCCAATATCTCACATTAGTCTCAATATTCATTACTGAAATGACCCCAATAATTATATCATCCGTTTCAGTTAAATTTATTTTTGACTTAGTGGGATTATCATTTCTTTCACTTATTCTCTTGCATTGAGATGCATTTTCTATTAAGATTTTATTATTAACATTAGGCATGTAACTACTTTTTATACCTGTATTCTGCAGTTTCATAATCTTCTGAACTGACTGGAATGGAAGCAACCAAAGCAATACCAGCATTAGAATTATCAACGGTTTTAGGGCCAGTATTATGTGTCATAGTTTCTTAGATTGTTGGGGAACAACGAAAAAATAATAATATTAGCAATATTATTTAACTGTTAACAAAATATTATATTAATATTAGTAGCAATACAATAGCATAACAATGTACAATAATATTACTACTTCAGTGATTATACTATATTCAATATGACAACTATAAGATTGATGTAACTACTTTTTAATAAGTTGATATATTAATTATACTTGAGTCGTGATAGACACTGTCTTAAGAAACTATTTCAGCAGTGCGAAATATTTTTTCAGGATTAAACAAGCACTTTCCTAATTAATTAGAGGATATTCTAAGTTAAATAACTCTTCCCTAATCAATCAGAGGATACAAAAATCAACAAAATTATTAATACAAATATCAGCAAGTTAAATCATAGGTTTAAATAATAACCAAAATCACTAAGCAGGATTCTAAGAAGAAAGAGAAAACTAAAAAGGAAATCTTTTTTTTGTAAATATTCTGAATTGATGTAAGGATTGAAGGAGTATTTATAGGCAAGACTTAGCTTCTCAAGTACACCTCTTGATGGCTTCCCAAGTTAGCCTTCTCAAGTATATCTCTTGATGGCTTTCCAAGTAAGCCTTCTCAAGTATATCTCTTGATGACTTCTAGAGTAAGCATTTTCATGTTCATCTCTTGATGGCTTCTAGAATACATTTAGAGACATGACTTTTTCGATACACTTCAAATGTAAATTATTTTGAAATAACTAAATAACTTTTCTACAAAGAGTAAAAAAAATAAATTGGTAGATAATCTTTCAATTACTGTTATTTTCAGTTCTGAAAGTAATGTTGATGTTGCAATTTCTTTTTCTTTTTTGGGGGTTTTTTTTCACCCGATATTCAGCACATGCATTAGGTTTCAACAAATTCTAATTTGCCCCGAAAGATCCAAGATTGATGACAAAGCTCTTCTAACAAAGACGACTTTATATTCAGAGTTCAATCCGAAACCTCTTACTTCTCACTCTACCACGACTTTATTGATATGTTATGATTTCATTACTAATTAATATCACGGGGTGCTATGTAATTAAATTAAAAACTAGTCTAGCTAACAGAACTGCAAAATCAGAATTTGTAATACACAATATAAAGAATTTATACATTCCGAATATTTTTAGATTACCCAATTATAACAGTATATTTACTACATTTTCATACATTTCCAACTTAAGAAAACACAAAACATCGTTATCTTTATTGTAGGTAGGCCATCTTACTCCTTGAATATAAATTGTCAGCACAGAAGTTACACTCATTTTCTATTTAAAAGTTATATATATTGCAAAGATTTGAGTCTAATTGGATTGGACAATGACCTATTATTTAGCCTATCGCGATTCAATTTATTTCGATCAAGAAACTTACAATCAATATCTGAAATTGTATCTTTTTTTATTGATTTTGTCCATTTTAATCTTAATTTAGTTCAAATCGCTCATTTGCAACTCGATCTCAGGAAAACCCTATCTATTTTTTATTTTTATTTTTAAATTTACTCTTCTAGTTTTTTTATGTTGCTTTCATCAATGTGGGCATAATAAAGGAAGCAACACATAGGATTAAGAGCGACAAATATAATTAAATTTGTTTGATTGCTTCTTATCATCACATCCCATTTAATTTGCCTCTATGATTGTTGATCATCTATAAAGCCATTGGGTTTCCTTATTGGTTTATAATCTCTCAACTTGTTTCCCCACATTTTGTTTTTTCCACTTCATCCAAAAAGTGTTATTTATTTTCATTAAGGTTAATATAATACCGGAAAGTGCTAATTTTTTTTAAATAACTGTAGGTGGAAGTTCATAGTAGTTAATTATCTTATAATTATATCTCTTTGACTTATTGACTTTCATTCACATCATTAAATTACGTATTCTGCTTAATTTTAACTCTTGGTTCTTATTAATAGTCATAGATTAACTTTCAGCACGAATGTGTTGATAATTTGAACTACAAATTCGCCGGCATGAAGCCGGAATCTCTAGTAATAGTCGGTCAGCCATATGGCGGTGAATTTGTTACCGGTCCTCGTACACACCGCCCGTCACACTAAGGGAGCTGGCCATACCCAAAGTCGTTACCTTAACCGTAAGGAGGGGGATGTCGAGGGAAGAGCTAGTGACTGGAGTAAGTCGTAACAAGGTAGTCGTATACTGAAAGGTGCGGCTGAATTACCTCCTTTTCAGAAAGAGCTAATGCTTGCCAAATAAATAAACATAACTAATTTAATTAATGAACCCAAATATTACTTCCTCCTTTTCATTTTACTTGGCGAAGGAAACCCAGATTACCCCTAGAAAAAACTAGAAACTGCTCACATTGATAGTTGATGCTTCCTAAGATACCAGTATCATATTACTCACTAATTAGACATGCCTCAAAACCTAGTGCGTACTAATTAAATGGTATATCATGAAGTCAACTCTAATTTATCTGCTGGATAGGTTGAAATTATGTAATAACAAGTAGCAGTAATAATGACTCCATGTAATTTTAATATTTAGTATAGAACAGGTGAAAGGAAGATTAGCTGGAAAAGTCATCACTGATTGAACCAAATACTATAAGAATATGCTAAAAGCATGTTTAGTTTATGCAATTAACAACCCAGGGCCCAGAAAAAAAAAAAAAAACTAGAAGCCGCTCATCACACAACTATATATGTATGTAGTTGATATGCTTACTAGATATAAACCAATATTATAGTAAAGGAAGAATACATATACATGCCACTCAACTATTCAATCTTTTTCGTATAGGCACCTCAATTAAGTCATGTATCTATTGAATCATTTACTCCTTTACAAAATGTGTCAATTGAGCACAAATCGTACAATTTCAAATTAAATCTAGCATGTGAAATCCACTTTGCCATGACATGGAAATTATAGCCAATGGTAAAATTACATGTCATCAAAAGAAAAAAAAATAAAAATAATAATTTTAAAAAAATAAAATTCATTTGCTTACCTTCTTCTTCCTCCTGCTCTTTTTTTTTTTGGTGAGATATGGATGTTGGCATGTTGCTGCGAAAACTCTAACCAGCAAAAACATTATGCCAACATTACAGAATAATAGATTTATACGAACAAAATTTGGATTAAATAACATTTGAAAAGACTGATCAGAAGAAATTGGCAATCTACCATTGTTAAGGCTTCGTTGGCCACTGATTCAGTTTCCTTCTACTCTTCTACCATTAAACCACACTTTTAATTCTTCATTTTTCCACCAAAATAACACCCAACAATCAAGAAAAAAAGTACCAATTCAACACACACTCATATACTACAAGCAACAATAACAATTTATTTTTTAAAAAAAAATAAATTATTTTTTGTCTTCTTCTTCCTCTACTCTTCCTCCATTAAACTTTACTTTTAGTCCTCCATCTTCCACCAAAACAACACCCAACTATCAAGAAAAAGATCTCTTGCATTTGAGGAATCAAGCGATGACATGAAGAATTTTTCAGGTGGTGGTGTTGTGTTGATGTTGCACTGTTGCAGTGTTCATACATGATTTTTTCGGAGAAAATTTCGTTGGAAAATCCATTCCAACACAATCGGCCACCCTCCAATACCATTAAACCATCATCAAAACTCTCATTTTTCGGCCTCCACCCGTTTTTCGATAAGCCGCCGATGGGACCAACTTCAAACCACCATTTACTTCACCGAAAAATAATCATTTTTCTCTATTTTTACGCATTCCTTCATCAATTTTCACTAACTAACATCAATTTTTGGTGTTGAATTTTTTCACAAAAATTTAATTTCAATGTTGGGAATTTTACTCAACTAATGAGAAAAAAATTAAACGAAAAAAGAAATTTCAGTAAATTGTGGCTTTTCACTCTCCTAGTGAAGAGTGTATTACACTTGTCATGCCATGTCAGCGCCATGTCAGCAATTGTGCTCAATTGACACATTTTGTGAAGGAATAAAGGGTTCAATAGGTACCTGACTTAATTGAGCTGCATGTATGGAAAAAGTCGAATAGTTGAAGGGTCTATATATGTATTCAGTCTATAATAAAACTTGCATGAGATTGCGTGCGCCATTATTTTGACGTATAGTATAACTTTATATCTAAAAGCACTATAATAATAATAATAATAATAATAATAATAATAATAATAATAATAATAATGATGATAAAATCTTTTAGCGACAATAAATATATATTTTAACAAAAAAATTTAAATTATTTGTAGATATTAGTTAATTGTCATTGGACACAATGTTACTATATGGTTTAAGGAAATTTATAAAGAGTTTTAAAATGTAGTTGTCACTAATAATTGTCTCTCAAATATGAACTCATTTATTTTGGTGCAGTAAAGTCAACTAAAATATGAACTCATTTATTTATTACTACTATATATATGGGAGGATCTCTAACTTTGATAATACTTACATGATTTTTTTTGTTCATTTTATCCTTAAATGAACATTTAACGACTTTGTAAATTCTCAACCATTTTGATAAATTTGATTAATTCTATGGAGTAAATTTCATGGATGGTCATTCAACTTTGTATTCATTACCCCAAAGTCATTATTCCTTATTTTGTTACACAAAATTCATTTAAATTTATCTTGTCTTTCATAAAGTCACTTTAATAAAATTAAATTAAAATGTGTGATAAATAAATAAAAAAAGTTCCCTTGTGTTTGAAGGTAAGTTCAAAATGGCCTTTCAAATATATTTTTGAGTAGTTTTGATAGTTTAAGCTTACTAAATGTGAGTACATTTGACCTTCATAAAATACTTAACAAATTCTAGTTGTTAAATTTTACAAAACTGTGAAAAAAAGAATTTAATAATTGAATCGCATTTAGAGATGTATTCTTTGCAATGTTCATCATTTTTAATTTATTGGAGGATTTGGTGTTGCTTTCTAGGTTAATTTATTTATTTGTAGAATAATTTCATAGACCCCTTCACAAGTTTCATTTCATAACATTGATCTTTTATTTTACATATGATATTACGCGTTCTTTGATTTCTTTATAACAATTCCTTCAATGTATTTGACACTAATACAAAAATGTATACTTGGGATTAATTCTTTTGTGAAATAATTAAAATAATTGAAATATTAAGGAGTAAAACATTAATATAAATTTAAAATTTTCATCATATCTCCATTTTCAATTAATTTCAACAAATCCTTCAGCTCCCCTCCTAACCCCTAAAAAAAATCTATTATCCAAAATTTTTAAACTTTTTTTTTCATATTAAGTAACATTACTTTTTTTTTTTTTAATTTCTTTTAGTAACTCTACTTATTAAAAATATTGCAGTTTACTCCGCATATTCAATATATTGATAATAATATTCATAAAAATTATTATAAAATAATTTAACAATTGTATTTACTTATTCTTTTGTCTTGAGCTGGGGGTCTATCGAAAATAGCCTCTACTTCTTCATAGCTAGTAGTATGAACTGCACACCTTTTACCTTCCCCAGACCCCACTATGATAGTGTAATAGTAAAATCAAAATATAATTATTGTACATTTATGATAAATATATTTTAAGATTTCTTGATGTTACTCTTTTTCAATTTTGTTCAATTTGGTCGGTAAATTTTGTCAAACATATGCAAATAAAACGGCTTATTTTTAGCAATATAGCGGATCAAAACTGCTCAAAAGTATATTTGAGGGGTCATTTTGAATCTAACCTCAAACATAAGAGATCTTTTTTTATTTTATCTCACATTTTATGTAGTTTTTTTACTAAATTTTGTCAAAATGACAATTGTGAAATATGAGGCAAAGTTAAATGACTCTTGTGAAGCTTTTGGATAATCAACACAAAGTTGGATGACCATTCATGAAATTTACTCAATTCTATGTGCTTTTTAAATGTTATTCAAGTAATGAGTTATAAAAAAAAAGTGATAATAACACCACAAAAGATCTATCATCCAACCAAATTCAAAAATTAAATTCAAAATTCTGTAGTGTTCTTTTATGTGAAAATAATAACAAAAAAAAATACCTAATTTTTTAATCCTCACAAGAAACTTTATGTTGTCTTTTTACCCCTAATTGAAGCAAATCTTATATTTGTGCATCTTTATAAAATACAGATCAATCAGTTGCACAAATGCTGTGAAATATTTGCCTAGAATTATAAATTTCAAAAATCTTTATTTATTTTTCTAAAGTAAGAAACAACAAATAATAATTAAAATTGATTAGTAAGATCATAGGAGAATAATAGTAATCATACTAGAAGAAAACTCCGATAATTAACACAAGACTATCTTTTAAAATTGTTTTATATCTCTATTTATGTTATATATATAAATCTTTCTCTCTATATATATTATATGCACTACTTATTCACAATGCAGTGATTCACAAAGTATTAACCTATTTAGGACAACAAAGGCACAATATAAAACTCGGCTATTATCGTATTGAAAAGGTTGAAGCATTTATAGCTTCCAACAATTAGGATTCAATTTTTTTCGAAACTAACATTCAGTTCAAGCTTGAAGATTCTTGTAAACTAAAACGCATTGCGTAGGATTTTGGCGGTAACTAAGATTTCATTTTTTTATGTTAGTTGTTACTATTTCTATTCTATAAGTATTTTCTTATTGGTTAAATCGAAACCGAACCGTTAAGGACCAAAAATCAATAAACCGAAATCGATAAGAAAATATCTTATTGGTTGGTTATTGGTTTTACATATTTAAAAATCGAAAACCGATAAACCAAACCAATAATACATAAAATCGATCCGAACTGACCGATGCACACCCCTATCTTTTAGTCTTCCATCCCAGTCCACAAATTTTATATCCTCATATCTAGAATCATGTTTAGTAAGCTGCAAATGTTTCATGTCAAATTAAAGATCATAAGATTCATAGTGGACGGAATCTTTAGGAATCTATGTAAATTAAAGGAAAAAGATAAATATTCTTTTAACTTCACTTAGTTTTTTATAAATAATTAAAAGAGATAATAAGATCCGAGTGTTCATCTTACTTAATTAATCCGAATTAACTAGTATGTCTGTCTTTATGCTCCTGGATGTGAAAAGAGTTTACAAAGAATTGGTAGATATCTTTTAATTACTGTTATTTTCAGTTCTGGAAGTAATGCTGATGTTGCAATTTCTTTTTTTCTTTTTAGTTTTTCACCTGATCTTCAACACCCACATTAAGCTCTACAAAGTTGATTTGTTATCTAGAGTTCAAATCGAAAACCTCTTACTTCTCGCTCCACCACGACCCTTAATTGACGTGTTGTGACTTCATCACTAATAAAAAATATCACGTGGGGCTATGTAGTTACATTATAAACTTGTCTGATAGAACTTCAAAATCAGCATTTGATCATAAGGAGAAGGGCAAATACACAATTTAAAGAATTTTTACATTCCTAATACTTTTAGATTACGTACCTAATTATAACAAAATGTTTCCTATATCTCATACAATATGCCTTTATGAGAAAACACGATAAATAGTTAGTAAATTTATTATTGTAGGCCATCGTACTCGTGTGTTCGGACGAAAATATTTTTCAATTTTAACAAGTTTCACTTATGACATTTCATGTTGATTGTGCCATCCCACCATTACATACACCTCATCTTCACTGCATCCTGTAGCTCCATCTACAATACATTAGTCTATAATTCATTATTTAATTCATTTTGATACATTTAAATTCAATCCAAACCACTCATTCGCAACTCCAATGAAAACCTTATCTTCCTTTCTCTTTTCTCTAATTTTGTATAGGTTGCTTTCATCAATGTGAACATAATGAAGCAACACACAGGATTAAGAGCGACATATATAATTAAAATTATGTGATTGCTTCTTATCATCATATATATCCCATTATTTAATTTACCTCTATGATTGTTGTTGATCATAAAGCCATTGAGTTTCCTTATTGGTTTAGAATCTTGCAACTTGTTTCCCCACCTTTTGTTTTTTCCACTTCATCCAAAAAAGTGTTATTTATTTATTTTCATTAATAATTAATAATATTGGAAAGTGCTATTTTTATAATCACTTTAGGTGGAAAGTTCATAGTTAATTATCTTATAATTTTTAGCTCTTTTTGAACACTATCATTTACATCTTTAATTAACTTAATCTAGTTATCCTTTTTAACTCTAGGTGCTTATTATATTGTAAGTAATTAAGAGGAAACCAGGAGGAAGGAAGATTATAATTATAGAGATGGAGAAGGCATCACATTGGATCTTATAACACAAGAATATGCTAAAAGCATTTATGGAACAACTACGATTGACCTAGAAAAAACTAGAAGCCGCTCACATGAGAGATATTGATGCTTCTAAGGATACCAGTATCATAGAATTAACTACACATGCCTCTAAAACCTTGTACTAATTAACTACTACAACCCCAACTATTGTCAATGGAGTGATACTATAATGAAGTCAAGTATAATTTATCTGCTGGATCAAGTTGTAATTATATCACAATAAAAAATAATGAATAATAAGTAGTAGTAGAATTAATGACTTCCTGTACTTTGTATATGTATTGAGCAGGTGAAAGGAAGATCAACTCATTGAACTAAATATAAAAAGAATATGCTAAAAACATGTTTAGTGTATGTAATTAATAACAACTAGGGCCCAAGAAAAAAAAAACTAGAAGCCGCTCATCACACAACTATATATGTAGTTGATATGCTTACTACATCTGAAGTATAAACCAATATTATAGTAAAACTTGCATGAGATTGTGTGTGCCATTACTTTGACATATAGTATAACTTTATATCTAAAAGCACTACAATAATACTAATATATAATAAAATAGTTTAGCAATAATATGTACTTTAATAAAGAATTTTAAATTTTTTATCGATATTAGTTAATTGCTACTGAATTCAATATGTTATAAGGACATTTACAAAGAATTTTAAAATATATTATCACTAATAATTGCCTCTCAAAATATAATTTAACAGCAATTAAGCTATTGTCGTTGATTAATTATCGCTAAATATCTCTTTTGATATAGTCACAACGACTAAAATATAAACTCATAACTTAAATATAGAATAAATTTAATGTTAAGAACTGTAATAATTAACCACATAAAACTTTAAATTATAGATCGTCTCCTGAAAAAAAAAAGGAAAAGGACCACTATCTCATGAATAACCAATATCTTAAATCGAAAGAGACACAATCAAGTTGTTCAGATTGACCAATGAAGTCAATTGTAGTAATTATTTATTCTTGACCAATGTATAAGTTTGGTTTCACTGTGTCTATCTTCCAAAACGCACACACTCAACAGTGTTAGACAATATATAAAAAGTAAAAGGATTAGGATAAATATGAACATAATTGATTAATATATAGTTTTCTATTTGTCGATGCAATGCATATAATATGAAAATAGAAAATTAAATGATGGATAATTAGCAAGAGGTCACTCAATTAATTCTAAAACTTTCCCTATACTTTTCTTTTTATAGAACGGAGTTAATTTTATCATCCTACCAAGCCTTCGGAGTGCTCTATTGTGAACCTGTAGGAGGTTGTTCGGACTCTTCACTTTCAGTGTAGCATTCGGATCGATACAATATGAGTATGTGAGTGGGATTCGTGATTGATTTGATCAATCGATTTTGGTTTTTGAATACGTACTTTAATTAAAATCGATATAGAAATTTCTGACGGTTGTCACACCCCTTTTTTTTATTAAAAAGATTCATTTTAAGGTTTGAAAGGGTTTTTATTATTAAGTGACAAAATGAAGATTTGTTTCGAAAAAAACTTTTTATATTCAAAACTCAGAGTTGTCACTTAGCATAAATCGGGTGTGTCAAGTCACCCTTGGATATCCTTTTTCAAAATGATTTTGACTCTTTAAAACTGATCCACAAACAGAGATTTCGGTTAAGGAATTCTGCTGACCGAGGGGAAGGTGTTAGGCACCCCTCGATCCCGTGGTTCGACCACGGTCGCTTGGTGGAGCATATCGGCTAATTTGATACCATGAAATGTATAAACCAACAAAACACACAAAACAAGCAAACAAACAAACAAACCAAACCAAAATAAGTCCAAAACAATAATATCCAATCCAATTATTACAGTCCAAAATAAAAGATACTGAAATGTAAACCTACGCTAACCTACACTAGTCCTAAACTATGCTTTACCTGATGCCTTGGGCCTTCATCACGAATGTCCTTCACGTACAAGATACTTCAGGGCATTCTCCGATGAATAAATACAAATGACCTCGGGGTATTCCCCAGCTAAACGAATACATTTTTTCAATGCGAGAAAATCAAAATCATTCAACAAATATTTCAAGCATTCAAAAGTCCATAATCTCTAAATTTGCCTACCCCAAACCTAAGATTTGCCTAACGATCCTCGACCTAAAATATAATACTATCAAGGTCAACATAATTGACGTTCATTTTGATTTGAACAAACAGTAATGAATCGACATAAACCCACATTTACTTTTATCAACTTTTAATTCTCACCCCAATTTCACCTTAATTCTCGATCAATTGGTTACTTAATTTTAAGAAAAAAATCGAACGGTCAAAGCCACGACAATCAATATTACTCAAATACACTCAAAAACAAACCACCAAATCACAAAATCAACCCAGTTAAAAATAATAGAAGATCAGTAAAGACGAGAGATGAACCTTAGAAGAATGAACTTTTTGTTGATAATAATGAATTAATAAAGCCCAAACACGAAGTCCTCGATCGAAAAACCTCAACAACGATGAAATCAACTTGATACCAAAAAATTGCAACCCGAAATAGACCATGACGAACCAAACCGAGACAAACAATACCCAAATCCAAACCAGTACCAATGCTAAATAATTTTAAAAACTATTTTTTTGGAAAGAAGAAACTGACGATGTCGTTGTTGTTCGCTCGTTTCCCGGCAGGTATCGCTAAGAAAATTGGAATCAACGGCGGCTAGATTTTTGGTGGCTAATCTCGGTGAGACATGACCAAATTCGACGAGAAATTCATCGAAAAAACCAAAAGGTAACCGTCCGGACCCTCCTCCATTCAACGTTTGCCTGATCTCACTGTATCTGTGTTCGGCAGTGTGTGTGCACATTATTTTATGTGTGTATTTTCTTCTATGAGAGATATGAGAAGGTGTGTGTATTGTGAGAGAAAAGTATGTGTGTGTATTCTTATGGAGAAGATGATGGAGTGTGTAAGTGTTTTTTTTTTTCTTTAGCCAGCCATGTATATGTATATGGTGAGGTGACAGTGAGTTGATAGGTGGAGTGTTAGGTGGGTGTGTAAGAAAGTGGGTAGGATTAGGTGGGGTAGGGATATGTGGGGTAGGGGTAGGGTAAATGGGTAATATTATTTTTTGGTTCAGATAAAATTATGTGTCTACATTATGCCCCTCTTTGAATGTAAATACAAAGTGTTTCCAGAAAAAGAAGTAGATAACGAGACAATATTTTGACCGACCATTATTCAAAAGGAAAGAACAGAAGGACAAAGTGCAACCAAGTATTGATTATGGACATCCTACCTATCCCAAGTTATGTGGGGATCAGGTCACATGTAGTTTCAGGGTTGATAAGGAGATGGACTATACCGAGTTGGAGAGTTGAGTGAGGTCCTATCGAGGTTCCGGTCCGCGGCCCTATCATTACATCAAACTAAAATTATAAGTTAAAAAGATAAATGAAATTACAAAAGACCTATCTATATAACATCTCTCGATTCTTGTCTTGGGTCTTCGATGTTTTCAATAGTGACAAAAGATCTGATCTTCTTTTGATTAAACTTGAAGATAGATTCTTTCTCCATACAAAATTGATGTTGGAGATGAACTCAAAACTGACCACGTTCTGCAAGTGGTATTTCTGATCTTGAACTTGAATTTGAAATTCTTCACCCTATTCTTTAGGCGGGCTCCCGACTTACAATTTTTAACCTTATTGCTTGATTTTCCATTTCTTTACCCCGTTCTCCAGGCGGGCTCCTGACTTGAAATTTCATCACCCTATTCTCAGGCAGGCTCCTGACTTTCAATTTCTTCGCCCTATTCTTCAGGCAGACTCCTGACTTTCAATTTTTTCGCCCTATTCTTCAAGCGGGCTCCTGACTTTCAATTTCATCACCCTATTATTCAAGCGGGCTCCTGACTTTCAATTTCATCACCTTATTTTTCAGGCGGGCTCCTGACTTGCAATTTTGTCACCTTGTTCTTCAGGCGGGCTCATGAAACTAATTTCAAAACTAGAACAAAAATTATCCCAAACAAAGATTATGGTAAAGAAAGATTCTATTTTTTCTAAAAATAAATTTCCATTTTTCAGGAGGGTCCTGACAAAGTAAAGTCCCTACTTACAGGAGGGTCCTGAACGTGCAGTAAATTCCCATTTTCCAGGAGGGTCCTGAACATAAAGTAAATTCTCATTTTTCAGGAGGGTCTTGAACATAAAGTAAATTTCCATTTTTCAGGAGGGTCCTGAACATAAAGTATATTCCCATTTTTCAGGCGGGTCTTGAACATAAAGTAAATTCTCGTTTTTTAGAAGGGTCCTGAACATAAAGTAAATTCTCATTTTCCAGGAGGGTCCTGAACATGAAGTAAATTCTTATTTTCCATGAGGGTCCTAAACATAAAGTAATAATTCATGGATGTATTTTTTCAGAGGTAGCTGAATTAAGTGAAGTGAATTTTGCCCCTATTTCAACAAAGAAAATTTGTCAGTTAAAAACTTAGTGATGGCTTGCAGCACTTGACTTTCTAGGTACCTGCTCCGGTGTTCATTCCCTTCTTTTTGTTTCATATTTCTGGCACTTGTACTTGCTTTGTCGCGTCATTGACCCAAACACAGCTTAAGGAAAATGACTTTAATTCAAGCATTGAATTTTATTTTACCATGTCTCCAACACACACCTTTGACATTCTTTCATTTTCATAAATTCAACAATCTGTAGGTTGATAAACTTCCTTTGTTTTGTTTCGACTTATGACCATGTTTCTTTCATATGCTGGTCCTGACTTTGCTCTATGCAATTGAGGATACTGGTAGTAAGTTTTGAAATTCTTTCTCACTTGTTTTGACACAGACTTTACTAAAAAATGTAAAGAAATAACAGTGATTTTCTTATTTGATAAATGACATAAAAGACAAAACATACGAATATGTAAAAGAAATAAAAAGACAATGTCCCTTTCTCAGAAATGGAAAAAGAAAAACTTATTTGAATACTGCGGCCAACTCCAATGATTATGACATGCATTTTGGATTAAACTGCTTGATCTCCCCACCCAAACTTTACCACTTGTTATTGAGTTGATGCCCTCAAAATCGAGTTGCTTCTTCAAACCCATTGAACTCGTATACCTCATTTGACTAATGACTCCCCGAAGGATTTTCGTCAATAAGCCTCTCTCCTTTTTACTTCTTTCAACTCACCATCACCTTACGATGCCCGTGTGAATTTTCACTAATAAGACTCTCTTATTTTTTATTTCTCTTAACTTACCATTTTCTTACGGTGCCCGCGAGGATTTTCACTAACAAGACTCTCTCATTTTTTATTTCTCTCAACTTACTATTGCCTTACAGTGCCCGTGAGGGTTTTCACCCATAAGACTCTCTCATTTTTATTTCTCATATTTTCCCATGATGATGTAGAAAATATAGTGCCAAAACCTTGTCATATATCTATCGCATTTTCTGCCTTGACATTCCTGAAGATTGATCTGAAGGTCTTTCTTTGATTGTAACTTGACTTTTGGATAGGGTCGGAAAGAAATGACGGTATGAGGCCCAAACGACACTTGAAGCGGGGTGGGACTTACAACTTTTAGAATCGACTCAAGCAATATAAATTAACTCGTGCCTTAGTTTCTTTTGACTCGGTATCTCTAAATTTTTTATTTGGTTGGACCGACCCTAGAGTAGGGCATCCTACGTATCTCACTCTCGAGAGAGGAAAATCAGGTAACACGTAGTTCCGGAAGCTTGTTATTTGTTTTTGGGTTGATTTTTTTTCTTTTTTTCTTTCTTTTTTTTTTACATCTTTTGATTCTTCTTTTCTTGACACTTCTATCTTTTCTGACTCTATTTTTTATTTCAAAAGAAGGATATGAAAGAAAATAAAGACTAAAGCTCAAAAAGGTAAACAAAGGATGACACAATATTGGGATATCAAAATAAAATGTCTTCATCATATCAACCTTAAAAAATGCCAATACTAAACATGCAATAGAAATAATTAAGGATAAAGATCATACATAATATCTTTTAACTGCATCGGCATTTATAGCCATTTCTGCCACTTTGCCTTCTACATCTGTCAAGTATAAAGCTCTATTAGGTAACAGTTTCTTCACAATGAACGGTCCTCGCCAATTTGAAAAAACTTGCCTTTAGCTTTAATCTAATGAGGGATGATACGCTTCAATACCAACTGCCCGACTTTAAAATGCCTGATACGTACCCTCCTGTTATATGCCCGGGCCATTCTCTTTTGATACAATTGGCCATGATACACTAATGTCAATCTTTTTTCATCAATCAAGCTTAACTACTCCAATCAGGTTTTGGCTTACTGATCATCATCAACCTCTGCTTCCACAATGACTTGAAGGGATGGAATTTCCACTTCGGCCGGTATGACTGCTTGTGTTCCGTACACTAACAAATATGGAGTTCCCCTTGTTGAAGTGTGAATGATAGTACAATAACCTAGCAATGCAAAAGGAAACTTCTCATGCCATTGTCTGGACCCTTACACCATTTCCCGCAGGATCTTCTTGATATTCTCGTTGGGAGCTTCAACTGTGCCATTTGCCTTTGGAGGACATGGAGTGGAATTTTGATGTGTAATATTAAATTATTGACACACCTCTTGCATCAAATGGCTATTGAGGTTGGCAGCATTATCTGTAATGATCATCTTCGGAATGATAAATCTACAAATGATGTTAGCATGAACAAAATCCACCATTTCCTTCTTTGTTACTGACTTAAAAGTTACTATTTCTACCCACTTTGTAAAATAATCGATGGCTACCAAAATGAATCTATGTCCGTTCGATGCTTTCGGTTCAATCGGCTCAATCACGTCCATCCCCCAAGCTACAATAGGCAATAGAGTAGACATTATGTGTAACTCAGCAGGAGGAGAGTGTATCAGATCACCGTGTACCTGACATTGATGGCATTTTCAAACACAATGAATAGAATCCCCCTCCATAGTAAGCCAATAATAACCTGCTCAAAGTATCATTTTTGACAAGACATAATCGTTCATATGAGATCCACATACCCCGAAATGTATTTCAACCAGGATTACCGAAGCTTTTTTCGCATCTACACACCTCAAAAGTCCTAGATCAGGGCTTTTCTTGTACAAAATTCTCCCACTTAAGAAAAATCCATTGGCCAAATGCCTAATAATCCTCTTTTGATCACTGGTGGTATGTGTTGGATATTCTCCTGACTGAATGTATCGCTGGATATCAAAGAATCAAGGCTCGCCGTCGAGTTCTTCTTCAACCATATTACAATAAGCATGTTGATCACGACTCTGTATATGCACTGGATCAATGTAATCCCTATCCAGATATTGGAGTATCAAAGACAATGTGGCTAGTACATCAATAATCTCAATGTGAACTATCGGGATATGCCTAAACTTAATGACACGAACCGTTGACATAAATCTTGCAAGCATTGTCGATACGGTAATCCCATTCGTCTTGAATCTGGTGGACAAACAAGTCTGAGCCTCCCAACATTAATAATTCCTGAACTCCATGTCAATAGCTAGCCTTAGCCCCAAAATACAAGCTTCATATTCTGTCATATTATTGGTATAATAAAATTTAAGTTGTGTAGTTACCAAAACATGTTGCCCTAATTCAGAGATAAGAACTGCACATATTCACATTTCTTTCATATTTACGGCTCCATTAAAGAATAGCTTCCAGCCTGGATCACTATCTATAGTGACTTCATCAATACTCAACACTTTTTCATCAGGAAAATATGTATTCAACGGCTCATACTCCTCATTAATAGGGTTCTCGGCAAGATGATCTGCCAATCGTAACTCCCCGAAAATGGGTCCTGATACATCATACGGTGCTTAGAGTCACAAGTTACCCCAAGCTAACCCTTCTACTGGCATAACTCAAAAGCAACTAAAATAAATATATAAAACTATACAAAATCAATGGAAGAGAACTCTTTCTGAATCTGATCAATACAAAGTGAGTTCACATGATTACAACTCTGCTTTTACAAACAAACTGAAATAAAATACACTGACTCTACTGATTGTCTATGAAGCCTCTACTAGTATAGACTATAGATAGTCGGGTCATGACTCCCAACTATCATAACTCAATATGACTGAATGAAGAAAATACAATACTACGTAAACTCTGACTGACTTGAGCCCTTGAATAAAAGGGCTCATCCTCTGCTGGCGGGAAGCTGCAACCTGTCTGATTATGATATGTGAGCTATGACTTGTACCTATATTATAAAACAATATAGCATATAGACATTTATGTGAATCAGCACTTTGAGGATGTACTGAGTATATGGGGGTGTATGCATTTAAATGAACAATATCGTTACTCTATACATAAATCATGCATGCAAATATGAATGACTCACATGGCTTGAATAAATCTGAAATGTAAATCTCATAAATTATGAATGGTGAAACATGTAATATAAATCTCGTAATTCATCATACTTAACTCAAAAATCGGTATTCTCCTCTTATTCTCAAAACTTATAAGCTAAAATAATTTTTAAACAATATTTTCAAAACTCATGCTTTTATCTTTAAGAGAGTAGAACTTCTTTAAAACTTAAGGAACTTTTAGACCATAACACTTTTAGAGATTTTGGGACGTACAACTTTGGAGATCTTAAAATATTAACTTTCAAAATATATATACTTTATCTTAAAAAGAGTAGGGAACTTCTTTTGCGAGTTTCTTCTAACCGACATAAACCATGTGAGCTGACATGGAGTCCAATGTCTTACCCACATTGGGGAGATCTATTCTACCTTTGTCATCGGAATAGAACCTCAACTTTAGTGATCACTATCTTAACCGACATCTATTTTACCTTTGTCATCGGAATAGAACCTTAACTTTAGTGATCACTATCTTAACCCACTTGGGGTAAATTAGAAACCTACGATGGCTCGTAGTTCTAGGGCATGAGACCTCGAAATCAAGCCCAAATCGGTGCTAAATACTACTCCCATACTTGCTCAAAACTTTTAGGAAATCTACCTTAAAACAATACGAGGGTCTAAAATGAAGACCAATTATACTTCTTGCTTTAAATCATAGATGATGAATAATGTGGATTCCTATCTTAGCTTGTTTCAAAGGATCAACTTTCTTTATCAAAATCTGAAAATAGCTATGAAAGGGATACTTAAATCATGATCATTCTTGAAATATCAAGACTAAATCTTAGGTCTTTGAGCCCATGCTTGAAATTTATATCAAACACCATAAAGTTCATGCTTTATAACACAATTTTTCATAATTCAACTTAAAATATGGAAAATATAATCATGTACATAAATATTTGAAAGTAGACATGTAACTCAATATCCAAATCACTTTAAATCTCAAAATCATGCAATTAGCAACAAGGGGTATAAACCTAACTTAAATTTCATGGAAATCATATCAAAATTCAGAAATTTATAACTTAAAGTAAGCTTTTGGGCCCAAGAATGAAAGAGTTGTTCTTGTTCAAACCCCACATACCTTGGATGATAAACTTGGATGAACAACTTGCTTATGAGATGATATTTGTACTCTTGAATGAGGGTTTTTGGAGTTCTTGAACTAAGAACTTGGAATCTTGATCCAACTTGGAGAATTAATGGTGAACTTTAGGAGATTCTTGAATTTGGGTGATGAAACTTAGGGTTTCTAGATGAGAGAATTTGATGAAAAAGGGGGTGTAATTTGCTCAATATCACCCTTAATCCTCTGTTTTTACGACCTGGGTTGAGGGGCAAAAAGACCCCATTGACCCTCATTAATTTAAAGAAGAAATTCGTAACCCATATCCCGATTTTGTCCTTCAGCGCGACACGCTACCATCGCGGCAGCTTACCGCCTCACACTAAAATGGCTATAACTTTTTGCTCGGGCATCGGATTTTTGCGAAATTGGTATCGTCGAAAAGATAATTAAATTATCTACAATTTGGTCGGCTTGAGATGGAAAAATCTATGTATATAAAAGGTTATACACGTTTAAAATAGACCCTTGTAGGATTGAATGTCAAATTTTGGATGAATCTAATGTTCTTAGCTCCACTTGGCTCTAAATGACTTCTATGAACATTATTCACCTAATAAGGACTTCACATACTTAGGATTAAAGTCATGACACAAGAATTCGAATTATAGATGAAGAGTACGACAATTACACCTTCACCACGACACATTGAAATCGCGTTAAGCTACTAAAAAAGACGAGTGTGAATTTGCACTCTGGCGCGACGCGGTGCTATTGCGTTGAGCCACTGAAAATTGACAATTGGAAATTTGGACCTCTCCGCAATGCGCCAATATCGCGAAGGTCCACTGGAATGTGATGATTGTCATTTTGGCATCCACTGCGATGTGATGCGTGCCCAGGTGGGACACTACATTACTAAAAATGCTCTAACTTCTTCACCGAGTGCCGGAATTGGGCGAATTTGGTATTGATGGAAAACTTATTCAATTTTTCACACAATGGAAGGTGTAAATCTAGAAAATTCCATATGAAATAAAGGTTATTCATTTTTGAATCACACTCTTAACATTCTAGAAATGAACTTTAATCTAGGAAAAACACGGGGTGTTACACCAATGCTTGAGCTTTAATGGCGGTTTGAGTCACATACACGATGTCAAACTCAGTAAGCAATATTTTCCATTTTGTAATTTGACCCGTTGACATAGGTTTTTTAAAGATATACTTTAAATAATCTATGCAGGAGATAAGAAAAGTAGTGTAGGATAAAAGATAATGCTTTAACTTTTGTGCTACCCAAGTTAGGGCACAATACATTCTTTTAAGAAGAATGTACTTGTCTTCATACATCGTGAACTTTTGTCTAAGATAATAGATGACTTGCTTCTTTTTTCCCATGATTTCATGTTGACCCAACACTTAACCAAAGGAATTATCCATAACTGATAAGTATAAAATCAAGGGCCTACCAGGCTTAGGTGTACTAACACAGGCGGATTCAACAGATACCTTTTGATTTTGTCGAATTCCTCCTGACATTCCTCTTTCTATTCAACAACGGCACTCTTCTTCAGCAAATTGAAAATGGGCTCACAAGTGGTTATGAGTTGAGCAATGAATCTACTGATGTAGTTCAGCCTACCGAGAAAACTCATCACCTCTATTCTATTCTTAGGTAATGACAAATCCTGAATAACCTTGATCTTTGAAGGAACTAATTCAATACCTCGACGACTGACCACGAACCCCAACAACTTCCTAGATGAAACTCCAAATACACATTTTGCCAAATTGAGTTTGAGATCATACCTGCGAAGCCTCTCGAAGAACTTCCTTAGATCTTTAACATGATCAGTTTGGTTTTTGGACTTAATAATCACAACATCCGCATAGACTTCAATTTTCTTATGGATCATATCATGAAACATAGTGGTCATTTCCCTCATGTATGTTGCCCCAGCATTCTTCAAACCGAACGGCATCACTCGATAACAATAAGTACCCTAAGATGTGATGACAAATATCTTTTCTGCATTATCAGCATCCATAAATATTTGGTGGTACCCAGCATAACAATCCACAAAAGAATCAACCTCATGTTAAGCATAATTATCTAACAGAAAAGGAATGTTGGGTAGTGAAAAATCATCTTTCAGGCTTACCCTATTCAAATCACGATAATCGACACACACTCGAACCTTGTCGTCTTTCTTTGGGACAACCAATTAGGATAATGAATAACTGGAACGACCTTAGCTTCGATCTGTTTCATGATTTCCTATTTAATTTTCATGCTTAAATCAGTTTTAAATTTTCTTAACTTTTGTTTGAGAGGGGAAATCGCAGGGTAGTCGGCAACTTGTGGACCACTAACTCGGTGCTTAAACCCGACATATCATCATAGGACCACGCAAAAACTTCTTTATAATCAATTAATGCTTGGACCATCCTTTCTTTTAATTGTATCAAAGCATGTATACTTATTTTAGTTTCCCTAACCTATTCCTGATCTCCAAGATTAATTGACTCAGTTTCATTCAAATTAGGATTCAACTTGGCTTCAAATTGTTGCAACTCTTTGCTTATTTCTTCCGATGCCTCTTCTTGATCATATTCCACCACTTACTTTATTATATCTTGATTAGATTGGATTTTAAGTTCAGGCTGAAAATTCTGCATGCATGTCATATCACTAGAATCAGCATAAAGAAAACTATATAAAGAAAAGGCAAATGAAACATATTAGAGACAAAACAAAAAGGGCATTGCATTTCATTACAAAGAAATATAGAAGGGTTTAGACATAAGCGATAGTAAAAAATATTAACAAGATAGATCCCGAATTACAATCCTAAAATAACTTGGATAATAGAAAGAAAAACAAAACAAGCTACCAAAACTCCCTCCTGACGGGGAAATGAGTGATTTTCTAATTGCTGAGCTGGACATCAGGACCTATGAACTGCACATCTTCCTTATTGGTACCGTCTCCTACTTAAACCATATCAGCTTTAATGAGCAGGTTCTGAAAATCATTAACTCAGCTTTCACCTCCTGTATGGGCTTGATAACACTGCTTCTGACAAATGACTTACTGAGTAGTGGCACTTGGCAGTGGAGTGACCATGTTTCCTTCTTTTGCTTTTTGTCCTTTTTCCAATATTCAACTGTAGGTTTGAACCCTAAACCAAAATTACCTAGCTTATCACTTAGACATATTGGAAGAGCTATACCATGCAAAGATACTTCTAAACCCTTTCCTAGCTCAAAGTCGTATTTCAATATCTCATTAACCATCATGACAGAAGTAGGAGATAACAGTGGCCCTGGCATAACATGTCCTTCACAGATATGATCCACAAATACTGCATCAAAAGATTGATAAACCAATGTCACCTCTGCATTATTTGCCTTGACAAAGGGCATGCGCGAGTCTTTATAGATGGACAAATCCCATTCAATGTGAATGATCACCTCCTGCTTATCGTGTTCAAACTTGATCAGCTGGTACAGCGTAGATGCGATGACCCTAGCCTTACGAACCTATGGTCTTCCCAACAGCAAATTGTAAGAGGCGTCAATATTTAATATTTGAAACTCTATAGCAAATTCGACAGGCCCTATAGTCAACATTAGCTCTATTTCACCAATGGAATCTATTTTTACTCCATCAAAAGCTCTGACACACACATTGTTGAGTCGAATCCTCTCGATACTGATATTCAACTTTTGCAAGGTAGATAGAGGATAAATATTTACACCAGAACCTCCATCAATCATGACCCAAGTGACATAGAAGTATTCACACTTCACAGTAATGTAAAGGTCCCAATTATGCCCCGTCCCTTCCATAGGCAATTCATCATTAGAAAAGACAATCCTGTTTACCTCAAAGATCTTTCCAATAATTTTATCCAACTGATTCACCATAATTTCTCTAGGAACATAAGATTCATTAAACATCTTCAGCATAGCATTACGATGTTTATCAGACTGTAACATCAAATAAAGAAGAGAAATTTGAGCTGGGGTCTTCCTCAACTAATCTATAATTGAGTATTCAGGTAATTTCAACCTCTTTAAAAACTCTTCATCTTTTTCCTCGGCGATGGGTTTTTTGAGAGACGACGGGTTATTCATCACTGACTTAGACTTTCTGGAACAAAACACCTTCCTGAAAGAGTAAACCCCCCAACTATATTCACTTCATCCATAATTTTCTTCCCTTGATAAGTCATCACAATCTGCTTATAATTCTAAAAAACTTTTTGGGGTCGATCAATGGGAGTTGTGTCACTGGCTTAATGATAATAGGCACCGAAAGTACCCCTTTCATAGTCAAAATAGGCTTGCTTAGGGCTCCCAATACCATTAACTTTGGCTTACCCTGACTCAGACCAATAATTTTTTATACTCCTTTAACAGTCAGCATAGGTTTTTTGTTGTTTCCTTAAGTTTTCTCTTCTATCGTCTCCTTTAGGATCAAAGCATTGCCTTCATCGAATCCTCAATATTTATCGACTTCTCCTTGTTAGTTGGGATCCTAACGATTGGATTATGAGACACCATATACTCTTTACCTTCGTATATCAACTCCAACATGTTTGTTTCAGCATGGGCCGGCAATAGATTTTGATTGATGTTTGGAACCTCCGGGGCTTGTATCATAATCTAATTTGTGTAGATCAGATCCTGAATTGATCTATTCAAATACCAATATCTTTCTGTATCATGCCCAGGCATATCAGAACAGTATGCACACCTTAGAGAATAATCAAGGTTCCTTGGAGGCAAATTTAAAAGCTTTTCTTAGATTGGGCTCAAGACATTAAAATTTCTTAGCCTCTGAAACAAACTAGTATACGACTCCCCGATGGGTGTGAAATCATTCTTGACTGTCTTATCTTTCTTGAACTCGAGCCTAGGTTGAAAACCATATTTGGAAGGGTTTGGTAATTTTATGGAGCTGAAGGACGATTATGAGGGATTGGCGCATGCCATTATGGGTGAGAAGGGGTTTGAACGTATGGTTATGCACTATATACTGGGTATAGGGGTAGTAGAATGGGATACAATAAATTTTGTGGAGGGTAGTAATGATGGGGGGAAATATATGGAGCTTGGGCATAGACTTGGGCTTGAGATTGGAGATTAGAGTTAGGTGGTCTTTTTGAATATGCATGTAGCGCAACTACAACAGCTGCTACATCCTCCTTCTTCTTCTTCCCTCTAAAAGTTCCAGAACCACTCTAAATTGCTTAGGTGGTTGTCTTTAATGTGGCAAAGCTCACAATTCGTCCTATCTTAATTCCCTCTTCTATCTTTTCTCCCAATTTAAGGACTTCGACAAACGACTTACCCATCACTGAAAGTAAGTGTTGAAAATAGGTCTCATCTTATGCCTGAATGAAGACCTCTACCAATTTGTTCTCCATCATCGGAGGCTTTACCTTGGCAGCCCGTTCACGCTACCTTATCGCATACTCCCTGAAGCTTTCAACACTTTTCTTCTCCATATTAGCCAGGGAATTCTTATCGGGAATCATATCTGCATTGTACTAAAATTGTTTCACGAATTCGTTAGCTAGGTCATCCCAGCTATTATCGATATCCTGACCAACGAACCATTTCGAAGCCAGACCGAAAAGACTTTCACTAAAGTAAGACATGAGTAACTCTTCTTTTCCTCCTACACCCCTCAATTGGTTATAATAACGTCTCAAATGTGCAACGAGATCATCGTGTCTCAAACTTTGGCGTCTTAAAGCCAAGAAGAAGGTTAACGCCTGGGAACATACATAAATCTTTATAGGAAACACTCTTATAACCCCCGAGTCCCTGTAGGTTTCTCAAGGCCTGTTCCAAACTCTTCAATTTCCGTGATATGCCTTCCTGTTCTTTGGTTGCAATAGGTTTCTTTGTATCAAAGTAAACTACAGGAGGCTGATTGTAACAATATGGATCATTCATCTTCAAGGTAGGCTCCGAAGCATGTTGCTAATCCTCTGGCATTTTAAACACTAGTTCACTGGCAGACCGAGGGAGTATAATTGTTGGACGTACAACATAACTAGGAGCTTCAGATGGTGATGGAGCCACGAACACAGGTGCTTCAGGTGGTGCTGGCTGAGCAGTAGGCCTTGGTCGGGAAACTGCCAAGGGCATACTAGAAGTGCCAGGATAATACTGATGTGGAGTGAATCCTGGTGCGTGCTCGAGTGACTCAGCGGGAGCAGAAAATTACACCCAGGAGAGCAGCGGTAATTGGAGATGTTCCCAAGATCTTCAGGGAATGGAAGAGGAGGCATGCCACTTGCCCATGCTCGGTACATATCGATCAATTGTTGTATGAGTCTCAATATCTCATCATTGGGTTCTAAACTTTCTTCTCTAGGATCCCGATCTAGGTCAATGGGCTAATTTTCGATCTCCCTGTTAGCCATGGCAAGCTTTGCTTTTGACCTTTTAAAATAAAGATGACTAGCCAGAGTGCTACAAACCAACCACTTTTATCTGAACGAACATCCTCATCAAAGAGAAAACCCATTAGGATTAGGTCACAATAAACATGGCAAGCATATTACATACATGTAATATCCTAGATTCATTCGCATGTCTACCAGCCTTTGCAGGTAAAGAGGTCATTTTAACATCATCCTGATCTTTTCCTTACACTTACTTCTTACCTTCCCATTACACCTCGTTCTTTTCTACCTTTCGCCCTCGTTTCTCTCTTTTTTGCATCCGTCTTTTTTTCCTTCCTTTTCTTCTCTCACTATTCTTTCTTTCTTTTTTCTTCTCTCACTATTTCTTTTTTTAATCATTCTTTATGGCTTTTGTTTTTCTTTAAAAGAGGAAAATTGAGGAAAAAGTGAATCAAAAAAACAAAATGATTAGATCGAACCTAAAAATAGGTTGCCTACGTATCATGTGGTACATGAATCAGATCTTGTGTAGTTCGAGAAATATGCATAAATACCATAGAATTGAATATTTTTTGATATTTTATTGATTTTATTTTATTTTTTTAAAAAGATGAAAACAAACAAAAGATAGAACAATGCAACATCACTACATTTTTCATAAAAGAAACAACTAAAATAGGCTTTGAATTTAAGACAACCTTGATAATAATCACACAAAAACTGAACAACACTCTAAACCAACAGGACAACATACGTAACACTCCTAATGAAGATTCCAATGTTGTAACAAACTTAACACCGACCTACAAAGACACAATAATACAATGACTGAAAAATAAAGGACTCCAACAAAGCAAAGATAGTAAATAACCCCTTTAAGTTGCTGTGCCGCGTGATGACCCTGGCTGAGATGGACTTGTCTGTGAAGTTTTCACCCTCCCACTCAAACTTTGTAACATATCCTGCAATGACACTTTGATATTGGGGAGGAAGCTTTTGGCACGTGTTTCTTCCTCTTGAGAAGTACACTTGAAAAGATTTCTCTGATACCCTTCTACAGTTGTAAGCAAACCTGATAATTGAACTCTCAATAGCTCCACTTTAGCACCTCTATATTCATCCTCATTGTCCTTAACTATGTCTGTTTCCCGTATCCGCCCTCTAAGTTGAACTGGTAATGGCCTACTGATGCCCCGAGGTGTGGATTATCGCCAGATCTTGTATCTGTGAGTGTATCCCGGATTGTCCAAACCTACTTTGAGAGTATCCACACCTAGCTTTGTTGCGTGATGCCAGAACTGTTCGTATTTTCTCTCACCTAGGGCTTAGTTCTTGAAATGCTCAACATCCTTTAGAAGATCCATTACTAGTGGAACGTCTTGCAATCTACCCAACTAGCGCATTACCCTAAGAGGAGAGTATGGTCTAGTGCAATTGAGTCCTAACAAAACTAGAAGGAGCTGCATCCGACAACCACACAGGATTATTTTTGGACGAAGCCACACATAGGTCCACAAAATATTATCTTTAGTTCTTGACTCGAGAAATTCAATCCAAGCATCGTCTCATATAGGCAGCGAGAACTTATCAAAGCGTATTCTATGTTCCATGACTTTCACTTGATTGGGCAAACAACGGTCAACCACATCCGTTCTAAATAAAGAAGGCGCATGCAAATGTTCTATTATCCACAGTTGCAATATCAGGTTAATCCCCTCAAAAAATTTCATCCCCCCTTCACTTTAGTTAAAGCCGTATATATTTCTGTTAAGATCATAGGTACGATAGTAACCTTATCCTCTTTCTCCTCATGAAATAAGGCCATCACTACAGATTGCAAACGGGTATTAACACGTCTTTCTTCTAGTGGAAACACTGAAGTGCCTAACAAAGCGAGGGTAAAGACTTCAAGATGCTTTCTTTCCCAATTTCGCTTAGTCATATAAAATTTATCCCAAAAGCAATCAAAACTTTCTAAGGACCCGAATCTATCGAATAAAAATTCTAAGGAAATCCATGATTGATTCAGATAACCCAAATGCCTGTTACTACTCTTCAACCCAAAACCTTGTAGAAACCTTGTGCTAGAATGATTTCGAGCTCGGATCATACCTTTATCGATATAAGGCAAATGAAATAAACCGGATATTTCTGCCAAAGTAGGTGTCATTACACACTTTCCAAACCTAAACACCAAACTACTTGGATCCCAGAAGGTCAACACAACATATATTAGATCTGGACGGGGGTGATATGCAAAAGTTTCATAAGATCGCCCAATATTTTAATTAGCTCTTGCTTCTCAGAGTAGTTGAACATGCCCCACCGCTTGATTAACTTTTGGGGCACCTTGAAATCCATCAAGACTCAAGACCCTGTGAACGGATCCATCCTGTAATAACACACCAAACTTACAACTCAAAATTCAATAAAAGAGAAAGAACTCCCGACCCTCAAAATTTTAACATGGAGAAATATCGCATGACATGGAGGGACAGACCGACTTGTAACTCAAATCCATCGAATGGCCTTGCTAATGAAATCAACCTGTTTGGCTATGCCCAGCAACACAAAACTAAGATAAAAAGTGACCCATGGCTAGGACTAAGACAATGACCAAACTAAAAGATTACCGAACCCACCGAGGGTTGCTACGTACCCCGCTTCGAGGAACGAGAATCAGGTATGCGTAGTTCATTCAACTTAGACAATTAAAAACTAACTAATAATTTGAGCTACGACATAAGGAACACGACCAAACATACAATGAGAAACGTCAAAGAAATCTTTTTGGGGGTTTTAATTTGACACTTCACATAAAACTGACACCAATAATTAAGAAAGGAATTTTTTTTTGATATTTTCATGAAAAGAAATGTTCAAAACTTCTACCATCTTTCTTAATTTCATTATAAAAAGCTCCTATTATATAAAAAAAATCTCTTTTTGTAAAAAAGTTTTGAATTATGAATGCTTGCTAAAGGAGACAAATGAAAATCTTTTTGATGTTTTTGTATTTTGAGAATATGTGTAAAAAAAATCTTCTTAAATTTTTGGATTGTGAAAAACAAAAGCCATAAAGAACTCTAAAAACTATGAAACTCTTTTTTGACTCGCATTTTCTTTTTCTCCCTTTTTTCAATTTTTCCTTGCCCACACACTTTCTTTAATTCTAGCACATATTTTTTTCCCAAATCAGTCCGTCAAATGACCCTATTACCCTCAAAGATGCGATAATTAGCACGTAAGGATGTTTTACGGGTGAGTCTCTTACAAAGGACCAAGTGGGTCCCACTAGGTCTCAATATGATGCAGATAAACATGACCTAAAGGCTAACCTCGGCTCGGGTTCACTAACAAGGCTGTTCGGGGGAGTGTATGGTCGATAATGGTTGCGACAGCTTTCCACCTATTCCATACACCCAACGTCTCTCCCTCCTAAAATAAGGGTGACTCAACTAGAAGTTGTATACACACATGTACTACGGACTTGTTGCAAAAAAAATTGACTCGAGACATGCAAATGATGACAGATATAAAGCGGTAACACATAATAAAAAATTATAAACACGTAGAACGTAGGCACTCAATAATGATAAAACAATAACACCAACAATAGCACAAACAACATCCATGAACTCATAGTGTCAAACTAAGACGATACGACTCAAAAATTAGCTCGAATTCTGAAAAATATTTAACAGAGTCGCCAAAGCTGCCACACCCCCTTTTTTTACCAAAAAGATTCATTTTAAGGTTTGAAAGGATTTTTATTATTAAGTGACAAAATGAAGATTTGTTTCGCAAAGGACCTTTTATATTCAAAACTCAGAGTCGTCACTTGGCATAAATCGGGTGTGCCAAGTCATCCTTGGATATCCTTTTTCAAAATGATTTTGACTCTTTAAAACTGATCCACGAACATAGATTTTGGTTAAGGAATTCTGTTGACCGAGGGGAAGGTGTTAGGCACCCCTCGATCCCGTGGTTCGATCACGGTCACTTGATGGAGCATATCAACTAATTTGACACCATGAAATGTATAAACCAAAAAAACACACAAAACAAACAAACTAAACCAAAACAAGTCCAAAATAATAATGTCCAGTCCAATTATTACAGTCCGAACTAAAAGATACTAAAATGTAAACCTACGCTAACTTACACCAGTCCTAAACTATGTTTTAACCGATGCCTCGGGCCTTCATCACAAACGTCCTTTGCATACAAGATACATTAGGGCATTCCCTGGTGAATAAATGCAAATGACCTCGGGGCATTCCTCGGCTAAATGAATACATTTTTTCAATGCGAGAAGACCAAAACCATTCAAAAAATATTTCAAGCATTCAACAGTCCACAATCTCTAAATTTTCCTACCCCAAACCTAAGATTTGTCTAACAATCCTCGGCCTAAAATATGATACTATCAAGGTCTACATAATTGACGTTCATTTTGATTTGAACAAACAGTAACGAATCTGCATAAACCCACATTTATGTTTATCAACTTTTAATTATTGCCCCAATTTCACCTTAATTCTCGATCAATTGGTTACTTAATTTTAAGACAGAAATCGAACGATCAAAACCACGACAATCATTATTTACTCAAATACACTAAAAAACAAACCACCACATCACAGCATCAACCCAGTTAAAAATAATAGAAGAGTAAAGTCGAGAGATGGACCTCAGAAGAACGGACTTTTTGTTGATAATAATGAGTCAATAAATCCCAAACTCGACTCGAAAGGAAAATTTCAACAACGATGAAATCAACTCGATACCAAGAAATTGCAACCCGAAATAGACCACAACGAACCAAACCGAGACAAACAATACCCAAATCCAAATCAGTACCAATGCTAAACAATTTTAAAAACCAATTTTTTGGAATGAAGAAGCTGGCGACGTCGCTGCTGTTCGCTCGTCTCCCGACGGGTATCCCCAAGAAAATTGGAATCGACAGCAGCCTAATTTCTGGTGGCTAATCCCAATGAGAGACGACCAAATCCAACGAGAAATTCATAAAAAAAAGGTAACCGGCCGAAACCCCCTCCGTTCAACGTTCGCCTGATCTCACTGTTTGTGTGTGTGTTTGGCAGTGTATGTGTGCGCGTTATTTTGTGTGTGTCTTTTTTTTTATGAGAGATATGAGATGGTGTGTGTGTTGTGAGAGAAAAGTATGTGTGTGTATTCTTATGGAGAAGATGGAGTGTGTTTTTTCTTTTTCTTTAGCCAACCGTATGTGTGTATATGGTGAGGTGAAAGTGAGGTGATAGGTGGGTGTGTAAGAAAGTGGGTAGGATTAGATGGGGGTAGGGGATAGGTGGAGTAGGGGTAGGGTAAATGGGTAATATTATTTTTTGGACGGACAAAATTATGTGTCTACAACAGTTCCAATATTTTTCTGTAATCAAATAAAAGCTAATTAGGTAAAATAAAAGAAAAAATGAACCCTGTATATGGAAATTTTTGTATTATACCTTTATATTTTATCACCTTAGAAGATTTCCGCTTAATCTATATCTTCTCCTCAACTTCTCCACGTAATATCTTGAAATTTCCTCTAGAAATTTCAGAATATATATGCTACTAATAGTGAATTGTACAAAGCCACTTGTCTCTATCCCGTTACTCTACTGGTTGAAGTAATGAAAAAAATCTCATTATATAGATTTTTTTATTTAATAAACTATTAGGGCTGGATTATGGAAAAATCATGTTACTTATACTCGACAATTTCAATAACATATCTAATTTAATTCAATAAGTAAGGTCTAGAGAGAATAAAATGTACATAAATTTTACTCGATAGGCCCTTGGCACAATGGCACATTACCAAAATAGGCTTAACTAGAAAGAAATATATATATATATATAACAACAACCGCAAGATAAACATAGTCAATGAAGCAACATGTAAGTGATGTAACAATAGAAAATGAAGTAAAAGACATGCTGCAAGTATTAAATAGTAATACAGTCAAAAACCTCTCTATAGTGATAGTGTTTTTCCAAAAACTTCGTGGTATATATATATATATATATACCGACATTTGATGTTCAGATCTCATTTAGTTGTTATAAATAAAAGTATGCGAAATTAGAAAGAGCACAAATATTAAAAAAGACAAACATTAGTAGCCTTTTCCTCGTGAGGTTATGAAATAACTAATATGCACCATTTAAATACATTTTTTTTCTTTAAATTATATATTCGTTCTTGAAATTTACCATGTGCATGACATTAATGAGGATTATCATAAATATTTCATATTTTATTTTGTACAAGATAATATTTGAGTATGCTGTTATACAGAGATAATTTTTCAAAGAGTATACCACTATAATAAACGATATTTTTGTTATAGATAGAATGTCGTTATTGAGAAGTAAAATATAACATGAAAAATCGATTTCGAAGAAAATCCGCTATATGAAATGCCGTTATAATGATGTCACGTTATAAAAAGGCCTGACTGGATAATATAATACTAATCCGCTAGGGCTTAATCCATGTCTCTCCCACAAAAAGGTATTACACCATGCGGCTACCTATTAATCCTACCCTACCTGTCAAGGTCATGTTCTAAGTAAGTTTAAGATATGTCATATTTTGTTAAATCTCCTCTCCCAGTTCTTCCTCGACCTACATCTACCTCTCCTAATGCCCATAATAGCCAAACTATCACACTTTCTCACTAGTAGTGTATCTGTACACCTCCTCTTCATATGTCTTAATCATTTCATCTCCGCTTCCCTCATTTTATCCTCCACTTATTTAGGTCACCTTGCCCAGTATAATTTCATTCCTAATCGCATCTCTCCAAGTATGTACACATATCCATCTAACCATTCTTATCTTCGTTATCTTCAACTTTTGGCCCTTCAAGTGCGTTCTTGACTGACCATTACTCTACCCTATACAACAAAGTAGGTCTAATAACCTTAGCCTTCAATGACACATTCATATCACACAAAAATCAATCTCAAAATTAAAGCAAACCTCTATTTCTCCCCCCGCCTCCTCCCCCCAACCAATATGATGTGTGGCATCCTTATCAATCTTCCGTTATCTTATACTATGTTTGATTTACGACGAATTTCATAGCTAGCTCCTGTTAAACCTAGACGAACGAACGACAAAACAGCATGCACATTTTCAATCTTTACTGCTTTCCTCGTTATGCATTATTGTCCTTTTTCGATAATTTGTGTATAATTGCTGGAGCAAATTAATCACCAATGATATTAAGCTATCAGCCCTATAACGATTGGCTGGATTTATATTTGCCCTATATTAGAAGCAACAGTAGTAAAATAATATAAATATCAGAAGCTACTGTTTCCTCTATTCTCCACATTTGTTGTCCGGATCGATCTCTCTCAACAATAAACTCTACTACAATAATACAAAGGGTCATCTCTTGGCTATTATCCAAATTTCATGTCCCAAAACTTTAATCAAAATTGTTGTCGAATAAGAGGGAATTGATTAGATGACAACCATCTTTCACTTTTAATTCTAGGAAGGGGTAAAAGAAAAAAAGCAAAAATCTTGTTGGTCCTACTAATATAGTTTTCAATTTTTTCTTTATTATATAAATTAAATCCCAATTATATTATGTTATACTTTGTTCATATATACCACATTTACTTTATGCAAGTGTTAGAAGTCAATTTTAGGTAGTGAACTTGTTTGACAATGTTGGCACAGATAGAGAGTGGTAAATATTTTTTTGTAAAAGCTATGGTTCTCAAATACTTCCTCTATTCGCTTTCATTTAAATAGACATGTCAATAATTATTGTTTTTAATAGAGGTATCAAATAAAACTAGAGCAGGTAAAAGTGAACGAGAAAAATATGTTATGAGCTATAACATTGTGTCATTAAAGATCTATGTAAAATAAGAAGGTTATTGTTATATTGTTTTTAAATATTCAAAAAAAAAAAATGTCATTTTTCGGGAACTGATTAAACAGTAGGAAAAAAAGGACATAAAATGACTATTCCATGATATTCAATTTGATTTCGACTTGACAAAAAATGTAAGCAAATAAATAAATAAGATTTTTTAATCTTATAAATTATATTCTTAAATTAAGACATGTAGAATATAAAAAAATTAAAAATGTCCTTTGAGCGTCTAATTTTAAACATGCATTAAAACGTTACCAAAAACAAAATAAAAATAAAGAAAATAATTTTATTTAAAAAAAGTCTAAAAAAAGATAAATAAATTGAAACAAAGAAATATATAAAACTTAGATATAGCAAAATAACGAGAATATGTTTTCAGTAAAGATTATTAAAATTGGATTCTTAGAAAATAAGTAGTAAAACAATATTTAATTCGTTGCGATGGTGGAGTTGATTATGATCTCATCAAGGGTCTTAATTAATAATATTTGCATGTCGACATTTTTCTTCAAAGACTTTTTAATTAATTTCTTTCACCCAACTAATTAAATGTCCAGCTATACATGCATATCAACCTTAATCCTCTCAAATCTACACTGCAGCAAGTTGCAAGTTGCAAGTTGCAACTTTAATTTATGATGCTAATTTGTTTTACTTTTCAAGTTATATAAATTCTTAATCTTAATTACTCGTATACACAATCATCTATAGTTGTAGATCATATATTATGCACTGTCAATATGCATATAATTAGGGGCGAGCATGGTATGGTACAGTATTTTTGGTATTTGGTTTTTAAAAATACTATATTTGTTATTCTGAATATCAGTATCATTATTTTGTGGTATGATAAATCGATAATTGTAGTTAGTTTAATTTCGATCAATATATACCTGTATAATAGAGAACTATGTCTTCAACTTTTCGAAAAACATTTCAATTATATTATACAAACACATTACACATGTTGCAGTATGATATTCGATATTTCAGTATATTATTTATAAATACCACATGCCACATGAAATACTAAAATATATCCAATATACCATACAAATAGTATAATATCAAAAATTTCGATTTAGTATGATACTTGGTATATACCATGCCTACCCCGCATATAATGATACCTATTATGTGCGAAGTCATAATTCCTCCACCTGGACCAAGTGGGTCCCAATGCTACACTTTATAAGAACAACAATTTCTTGCCACAAAAATCATAAGCCTAATTGAGAGAAGAAACAATTAGTTTCAAATAGTATATACAATATAGTTAAGATGGCCAGAAAAACGTCTAAAATCCCCATGACCAGCAAAGACTTGGGTGATTTCGAAAAGAATTCAGATGAATCCGAAGGCATATATGAGTTGACTTTTGGGTTTATAGACGAAGGTATTGAGTTTCAGTCATGTGAAAGTTTGTTAGAGTCAAAAATTAGTTATAGTAGTGGAGAGATATTGATGGACCAAGAGGAGGATGAAAACGTTAACAATAGTGAGGAGAATAAGGCATTTTGGGCATTACAAGAAGAGCTTTTTAAGGTAAAAACGTTAAAACTTAAAAGTACAAACTTTTTTTGATTTTCTTTAAGTAATATCTAAATCTGCTATACTTGAGCCGAAGGTCTTCGAAAACATAGCCTCTCTACATTCATGAGGTAGTTATTTCACTGAGTATGTTGTTGTTGTTGCTGCTTACCAAATATTTTGTTTGTGTTTTTGTTCTTAGACAACATTGAGTAGGACAACTTCTTTTGAATCGAAAGTCAGGAAATCAACAAAGGAGGTCCTAAAAGAATTGAAATTCACTAGTATCAATTGTAGCTGCCGGAAAATGATATCCGATAGTAGTTGTCGAAAATGTACGCAAAGAGAAATCTCCGAACGCCTTAGGAACGAAGGCTACAATTGCTTCATTTGCAAGTCCAAGTGGAAAAGCTCACTCGAAATACCTTCAGGTATTGTAAGTGGTAGAATGACCTTGCTGTCACGATCCACTGAAACTATGTCCTTTATTGTTATGACTAAAGCGCGCTAATTTTGTTGTGTTTGTTGATTTTCCTTTAAAGGTGAATACACATACATGGAAGTGGTGCAAAACACAAGTTCAAAAAAAGGAGAATTAATGAAGGTGATCATAGAGCTGAATTTTCGAGGAGAATTCGAGATGGCACGAGCAAATGAAGAATACAATCATCTAGTGAAACAATTACCAGAGGTATACGTAGGAAAAGTCGAAAGACTTCAAAATTTAATAAAAATACTATGTTGTGCTTCGAAAAAATGCATGAAGGAAAAAGGGATGCATATGGCTCCATGGAGGAAACATAAATACATGCAAGCTAAGTACCTCGGCTCGCCGGAAATTATGCCGGAGGTAATTTTTCCGGTGAATAATTTCCGGCGACCGCCAAGGCCTAGGGTTTCAATGCTCACTTTCGATTTGATCGAAAGCTTGCCAATCAAAGTTGTTTGATGGTGGGATCAAATTTTTCTAGCTAGTATAGTATATTAGAATTTTCCTATTTTGATTTTGGAATATGGTCTATGGAATTATTAATTTCAAATGTACTCTAGTGAGATATATTCATATATAAAAATAGAATATTCCTATTGCGCCCATGTAAATTATGGTTCATCCTAACTCAAATATTATATTTGTTAAGAAACTAAACTACTAAATTCAACATAAGATGTACATGTTGGTAAGCAAGTATACTGTACCTTTTTTGGAGGCATTAAATGGAAATACATTAAGAAAAAAAATAGACATTAAACAATTTGAACAGGGAGACGTAAAAAATTTGTATTCGTTAATTATCATTTACTACTTGGTCCTAAAAGTTATACTAGCATTTAGATTTTACTAGAGTACTAAAAATATAGATTTGCCAAATGAAGGAAAATGTGTTACTAGGAGCACATAATTAATACTGATAATGTTTGGCATCATCAAGATAATAGTGATATACAGGAGAAATAGTGACTCGGAAATATATTTATGAATATGTTAATTCGTCAAGGTGTGGAAAAATCGAACCGACCGATAAATCGAACCAATAAAAATATTATTGATTTATTGTTATTGGGTTATTAGATTAACGGTTTTTTAATAATTTTATAAAAAAAAATTATTGGGTTATTGGTTCGGTTTGGATTTTTCTTATTAGATTATTGGGTAAACCGATTACCCAATAAGAATATATATAAATATATGTATATACATGACTTATTATATATTTCTCTTAATTTATCTTTAATTTCTACATATTAACAAACTTGTTATTTCAATTATATAAACTCTTAATTTCTCCTAATAGCATTTAGTTCAAACTTGAAGATTCTTTAAATTAAAACACATTATGTAGGATTTTTGTTTGCAACTAAGATTCAATTTTTCTTTCATGTTAGTTACTACTATTTTTATTTTATGAGTATTTTCTTATCGGTTAAACCGAAAATCGAACCGTTAAGAACTAAAAACCAATAAACCAAAAACTGATAAAAAATATCTTATTGGTTTGGTTATTAGTTTAGCATATTTAAAATCTAAAAATCGATAAATCGAACCGATAATATATAAAACCGACCGATGCACGGTGAAAAGTTGAACTTATATTTGATTAAGCTAATAAAAGGAAGTAAAAATGACAAAATGGATTAAAAAAAGTGGAGGATGTAATCAAAGTTAGGAAGTAGTAGGTTAGTCATTGATATTTAACTGTGTTAATTAGTGATGGAGTCGACATTTTCATTAAAATTATTCAGAATATAAAAAATAAATATACGAAAAAGTCAAATAATTAAACGTTTAACACACATATATATGATTAAGAAAATGAAACCTTTGTTTTCTTCCTTTTCTAAATTCAGCGGTTTCTTTCATGGCAACCATCGTGTCATCAAAAAACCAAACTTACTATATGTATATCTGATAATGGTAAAAATTTACGCGCATCCGATAATGTTAGTTTAGGACTTGAAAGAGAAATAACTAATA